>NW_008582465.1:17451-30567 GCF_000691845.1 Merops nubicus | reverse complement strand
ATTTTCATCCCTTGGTTCGTGACAGCGTCAAGTACTACATCTGTTTTTCTGAACACCTCCAGAGATGATGACTCCACCACCTCCCTGGGCAGCCCATTCCAGTGTCTAACCACTCTCCCAGTAAAGAAATTCTTCCTAATATGCAATCAATACTTTCCATGGTGCAACTTGAGGCCACTTCATCTCATCCCATCATCAGCAATTTGGAAAAAGAGACCAACACTAGCCTCACTACAACCTCTTTTCAGGCAGTTGTAGAGCTTAATAAGGTTACCTCTTAGTCTCCTCTTCTCTAGGCTAAAGAACCCCAGTTCCCTCAGCTGGTCTCCATAAGGGATGCTTTCCAGACCTCCCACCACACTCATTGTCCTTCTCTGAGCCTGCTCCAGCACCTCCATGTCCTTCTTATCCTGTGGTGCCTAAAACTGGACACAGGACTCAAGGTGCAGTCTCATGAGTACCAAGTCCAGGGACACGGTCACCTCCTCACTCCTGCTGGTCACATCATTTCTTACACAGGCCAGGATGCCATTGGCCTTCTTGGCCACCTGGGCTCACTGCTGGCTCATGTTCAGTCAGATGTCCACCAACACTCCCAGGTCCTTTTCCACCAGGCACTTTCCAGCCACTCCTCCCCAAGCCTGGAGTGTTGCCTGGGGTTGTTGTGACCCAAGTGCAGGACCCAGCGCTTGGCCTTGTTAAACCTCATACAACTGACCTCAGCCCGTTGCTCCAGCCTTTCCAGATCCCTCTGCAGAGCCATCCTACCCTCAAGCAGATCAACACTCTCACTTAATTTCCTGTCATCTCAAAATTTACTGAGAGTGCATTTGATCCCCTCATCCAGGTCATTGATAAAGATATTAAACAAGGCCAATCCCAAAACTGAGCCCTGAGGGACACCACTCATGACCAGTTGCCAACAGGGTTGAACTCTATTCACCACAACAATATACACCTGAATTACAAATTAACAAGAATTTCTAAGGGATTAAAAATTCCTTTTCCTTTCAAACACTTTCAGGAACACCCAATGTTACAAAAATTTCTATTTCCAAACAGCATGATGTGAATAGCACATTCTAAAGCTACTTAAATTTTGTTTCATTGCCATTACTTATGTATATGTGTCTTAAGTATTTTCTTTTTCTTCCTACAAAATGAAATCAAAAGTCTGCTCACAGACAGTAAGAAACAATAGACAGTGTTAGTGAGCATTATTTCTTGAGAGTCTCAGTGTTCAAATTTCTGCATTAAGGTCAGTTGATTTAATTTCTGCTGCTGTAAATCGGGTATTGTATTCAGCTTCAGGAAATAATTCTATTCTATTCTCCTTGGAAACATTTGGCCTATACGCCACTTTGATTCTTCTGTATTTGTAAATATAGCTGCTAGTGGCAAGAAGAGTGATAGTACTCGAGATGTTACTTTTAGCTCATTTCTACAAGAAAGTCAGACTCACTGTCACTTCCAGTCTATTCTTATATTCATCTTCCAGCTGTCATTTCTACACTTCTTAAGCATCACTGCCACACAATACTTATCTCACAGTCACTAAGGGCCAAATATCCCCTTTCCAGACACAGTAGGATTCCTGTTGACTTTGGTGGCAGTTGCACTCATGTAAGGACTTGAGTTTAGTTCCTTGTCTTTTATATTCAGCAATGCCTTCAAAGAAAGCTTAGGTTATTTTGTGGTAGTTTTTGCACTATCAAGACAAACAGAGCACTGTGTTTCTCCTTTTGTTTATGCTTGCTGCATTTATTTAAAGGTTAATTATCTTGGACTAACAGGACCACGTTTCTGGAACTCTGAATGCTTAGATCTGTATACCTGTAGAGTTGAAAGTCATGTTCAGGCAGCCACAGAATCTCATCCTCAATAAAGCTTTTTCCCTACATTTTTCTTTTTTTTCTTTCCTTGGTAGTTACTTCGTTGTAGAGAAACATGTTCAATAAAGCCTTTTCTTAGCCTTTCTCTTTGTCTCTCATTGATTTGTATACAGATTTTTTTTTTTTTTTTTTTTTTTCATTATACTCAGGTAATATTGATTGTCTCAGTTTTTTTTCTTCAAAATTTATTCGTTATAGCTTGCAAGAGATAGCACTTTCATAAAATAATTTAAGATTTGACATGAACAGTAACACCACACAGATATACTTGTTTTTTCTACATTGACTTTGTATAGATCCTTAGTTATGCAAGCCCTTAAATTTGCACATTGTTTAAAATGTACCCAAAATTACATAGGATGAATCTGGGCCCTTGTATTAATTTTCATTACCTTGCGTGTCTTGTGCTGCTTATCTATTATTTCAGTTGTTTTTCTGGAAAGTCCAAAACAAACAATAACTTTTCAGTGATTTTTTTTTTTTCCCCCCAGATTTGTTTCTTCCTGTATTTTTTAAAAAAACTTTACTCAATGTAATAAGCTGTGCTTCCCCTGCACTCAAAGGCAAGTGATTTCTGGACTTTGTTAGCTATCTTTTGAGTTTCATTTGCTTTGTTTTCTTTAAATAAATGTTTAGAATTCATCAGCTGAAAAATAAATTGCGAATTATTCATCAAAATGCAGATAGTCAATAAATGTTACATACTATTAAATATTTTGGAAGGAGGGACACAATAGTCCCATTCTTTTTTTTCTTAACTTGCTCTAATTGATTAACTTTAATAGATCCTTGACTAGAAACCTGACTTACACCAAAGATACCTCACATTAATTAGGTTGTCTAAACAGACAAATTGAAATATAGACAATTCCTAGCAGGAAAATCACACTTCAAATGATTTATTCCATGTCATCTGACAGGTGACTCTGACCCAAATGGAGAATCATGATGGTTTAGACCTAGAAAAAGAGAAGATTTTCTTCCATTTACTTTTATTTCTTTCTAATCAAAGAGATCAGGAATAACAGAATTGATGAGCTAGTTTCTTATTCTACACATTTCCCTCAAGGTGCAGCAAAACAAATAGTAAAACAGAATTATTTGAAGAAAAATTCTTTTTCTTACTCTAAATATTTTAAATTATAAAATTTAGAGGTTTTTTTCTTGAAACCAGTATTGTTGATTAGTAAGCTTGTTTTGCTGGTTTTTAATGTTCTCATTATAAGGAGAAAGTGTATAATAGAGAAATTTTCCTTCCCTTCAGCCCATTCAAAATATAGAATTTTCTCATTTTCTTTCCCCATTAAGGTTGTTTAGTTTCTTCTGTATAGCACTGTCTCCTTTACTCCTCAAGGTTATCATTGTAAAGCTCTCCAATCCATTTTTCAGCAAGTCTCACTGTTTGTAAAGACCTGAGATTTCATTCATGGGATGGAGGCTTTATGTCACAGAGGGAGTAAAACTGTTTGATGGCATCTGTTCTATCTATTTTATATCTGAAATAAACTCTAGCTCAGTGCTGAAGCATTTTAAAAACACCTGAAAGTTACTGTTGCATAGGCCCTAACTTCTGCTTAGGCTGTTATAACTGTCATGTAGGAAGATTTATATGTATTTGCTGACTGGGCCAAATTCTCAAAGGCATAAAACAAAAGGGAAATGCATTTGTCTAACATTTTTTCCATGGAAAAAATAAAGAATCTTTCTAGGTGGAACACAGTGCTTTAAAAAAATATGGTAACATAAGAACGTGGAACACCTACCAAAGAAATAGGTATTTGATTATTACTCCCTTTGCCAATGGAAGTGGTATTTTCAAATTGGTTTTATCCTGCTGTAGCTCCTGAAGCTGCATTTTTTTCTTATTTTATCATCATATGTATATCATACAAATATAAACATACTTACATTTCAAACAAGTCATCAAGACTAAAAGTTTCCACTACCAGAAGTGTAACAACCTGCTAGTGAGCCATGACATACAGAAAACATATATCTGCTAGGCTCTTTTTCCCCCCTGACTGTCTTAAATACATTTAGGCAAACTTCTTTTCTTCTGTGCAGGTTTATGTATGGCTGACGTAGAATAACAGAGGTCTGGAATGTCACCTAGTCAGCCTTACACATCTAAGGCAATATTAACTCTAGCTATGAATCTCCCCAAAGATGTTTAATTAACCTCCTTTTAAAGACATCCACCATCTTTCCATATTAAACTATACCAGTATTTCATTATTGTTACCATCAGAAAGTTATTTGTAGACTGTAATGGGAATTTCCCTTGCTCTGATTGAAACTTATTTAATATAAACATAAGGAACTGATTATTTCCTTCCCCCTAGCATTAGCCTTTGATGAATTTGGAGAGAATTAATGTTTCCGTACGCAGTATTAGGTTTTAGAAATTAAATAAGTCCCTTTCTAGACCCATCCTCATGCCCTCTGTTTTCTATACAACTGCCAGCTTACATTACTCACATTTTGATTCATGAGCTGAGCTCTTTCAGGAAGTGCAGTGTCCAGATCTGAATACAGTTCCCCAGCACAGACCTCGGCGATGTAATTTAAAGCAGAAGATTCTCTTTCCATACCTTGTAGACGGGTTTTTCAAAGTTATCTGCCAATATATTGCCTGCCTTTTTTGGTGTTAGAATAACACCATTATTTCCCCATATTAATTTCTATGAAACTGCTGGCTTGTCCTTTTCCTTCATTCATGCAGATGACCATTCTTAAGTGCAAAACAAGTAATTTTGGCAGTATAGAATTAGAGTTTCTAGGTTTTCAGATTATTTCTCCAATTTCTTTAAATAATTTAAAATTCTAGTCCTTATTTACAACAAATGTTCACCTCCTCCAGATTTGTACTGTTTGCAAATTTAATTAGTTTTTTCTCTATTCTGTCATAGAATCATAGAAAGTTTTAGGCTTGGAGGGACCTCTAGAAGTCATCTGGTCCAGCCTCCCTACACAAGTAGGGACATCTCTACCTAGGTCAGGTCACCCAGGGCCCTATCAAGCCTGACCACGAATTACTCCAGGGTTGGGGCCTCCACTAGCTAGAAAATCACAAGCAAGAAAAACAAATTGCCAGATGTTTGTGAGAATAATTCAACCTTATATAGCTATACCACACCTTTTTAATCTCTGGACAGTCTGTTACTGAACACAAAGCTGATCAGGGTGATGTATATGCAATCAAAGGTGTGCTTCAAAGAAGAAGCACTCAAGTAGCTTGAAGTAGTGAGATATTCTGGAAATCTTATAGCAGTCATCTTGCTGAAATATCAAGCATAAATGTGTGTGAAGAGTAGAATTAGCGTTGCAGAATTAAGTTGATCATACAAACATTTTTTTATATTAAAATATAAACCAATCTGAAGTTCATATTATTAATGTTTAACTAATTAGACATTCAGATTTTTTTTTTTTTAAGTGCTATGACAAATTTATCTTCCAGACACTGTAAGTATTCAACCCATGTCACTGCCCTGCTATTGCAAACTGAAAAAAAAAAAAAAAAACAACCAAACAAAAAAAACCAACCAAACAAACAAAAAAAAACAAAAACAAAAAAAAAAAAAACCCACAAAAATATTTTATTGACAGACATATCTCCTTCAGGACATTTTACTATTAGAACAGATGTTCACTAACTCAGACCTAAATCTCTGCCAACCATGCATATAAGGGAAGTGTGTTTTCAGTGTTTCCTTAATAAAAACATTCAAAAATAACAACTTAATATTTTCTGTTTTAATGTGTGGAGATTTTTAAATCACATACTAGTATTAAAAAATCAAGTGTTTATTATCCCCCCTGAAAAATTTGTGTAAATGGCACAAACATGTTGGGTTTTAAGATCAAAATTTATTGCCAGTGTAAATCAATAGCACTGTGTGTACGAGACTACAGGGTCTCAAGGTTATTTCTGAGAGTTACTGCTTTAACAGCAGGAGCTGGCAAAGAGGGAAAAATAAACATGTAAGCCTAGGTGGATCTGACCTTCCATCATTATCCACCTTAAGTCTTGTCAGTCATTGATCCATGAAATTGGCTGAGTATTTAATAATTTATAAAGTAAACACTCCTCTACTACATTCTTCTTTTTGGTCGTAAGACACAGGTTGACTCATTTTGGTCTGTATAAAACAAGGAAAGGTGCTGAGCCCCAGGCATCTCTGACGTGAGTTGCAAAGCTGTACATTTTATTGCACAAATGAATGAGAGGAGCTCATGGTTATAGGGTCCAGAAGAAATATCTGAAGAAGGTATTGACAGATAGTCTCTTATTTGTGAAGTAATGGTAGTTATACACTAAGCAATGTAAGTCTCGTATTAATTTGTAGGACGAAAGTCACAGTCATGCAACTAATCACAATTACCTGTGCACTGGTCTCACAGCTAATCATTTTATCAGTTTATCTCTGGCTGACAAAGACATAGGTAGAATTATTTCTCTCTTGGTTACATCATGCACAAGTTTTATTCCTGTTTTGATAAGATATTGCATTCTTCTGATAAGAACAAATTTCCAACTTTGTGATCAGAATAAATTGATTTAAACCGCATACAAAGGTAACAAAAATAGTAATAAATCTGAATGAGGAAACAAGAATTCTGTGTGCAAGAATCAGAACTGTATTAATTCTGATGATGTGGCCACCAAGAAAGTTGTGTCATAAATCACATGCACTACAAGTTAAGCAAGGGAATAGTTTTGCTTATTGAAAGCACTTACACTGTATTCTGTGTGAAAATCAAGTACTAGAAAACCAGATTTAGTAATTGCTACCAATATGAACTTTAGAATTCATATGCATTTTTGATGAGAAAAATACGTGAATCGTAACAACTTAGCCTTTATTTCCTCCGCCACTAATGTATTTCAGTTCTGACAGAAATTAGGAGAGTTCTATTTTGAAAATTGAAAATGAACACATTTAATTTTTGAGGTTATAAAATTCTATTAGGGATCACTCATGCTGTATGTATTTTCCTATTAACATTCCTTTTCTTACTTAATTTTCTGAGGTTGGACAATTATGGTGTTATTGTCTTCTGTCAACTATGAGTTGATGAGTACAAGTTATACTGAGAACTGAGTTATATCGAATATCTCTGTAAAAGTGTTAGTGATTTATTTTTTATTGTACTGTCATGTTTTTTTTAGAATAAATGTCTGAATTCAGTAGATATCGCTTTAGTACTAGCTTAGTATTGGTTGAATATGTTTGAAACTTTATATATACACCTTTATAAATATATTTTCATACTGTAAAGTATAAAATATTAATCAATTACTGTATAAGAGTAATGAGGTTATTTGCGCAAACCTGTTGCTCTGTGCTTTAAGTGAGGTAGGGTGGAAAATGAATGCACTAGTGACAGTATTAAAGGCTTAATGCCCAGCAGATATAGTTATCAAGAGCATGCTGCATTAGTTCAATTCTCAATTCTTACCTACTTTTAAGGAATATGTCAATGGGGATTGTTTTTCTTAACCATCAGGACAGTTCAGTAGTATTCTGACCTTGTAGGTTCCATTATTGTCCTGAAAGTATTGCACAATATTCACATACCTCAGGAAATGACACCACAAATCAAACCTGATGTACAGTGTGAATTTATGCAGTATTTCTAAGAGACTTGCATATGTCACTTAAAAATCTCTAAACCTGAGATTTATGGAAAAAATGCACATCTCCTAAAACTAAGAGAGGAATCCGTTTGAAGTAATGCAAATATAATTTCTAGCATTTTATAGACGGTAGAAATTTAAATTTAATTTACAGTGTTTGTTACGTGCATGTAGTATATTCCTTAGGAATTCATTCTTTACATTTGTTGTGTAGAAGAAAAGATGTTGAAGAATTTTTTTAATTTTTTCTATAATTTCTTTCTCTACAGAAAATATTTGTTTTATGTTAGTGACAAGGGTTTAGATCCAGATCCTCAGCTGATTTAAATAGGCTCCCTAACCTGAAATCAACAAAGAGAGTCTACAGCTGAGACAACTGTACTAGCAACAGCAAAAACTATGAGAACAAAAGATTTGTATAAAACAGCTGCTGCATAAGCAACGTCAATGAAGGAGGCATAACAGTCCATATATAGAGCTATCAGGATCAAATGATGGAACAGCTTGTCCAGTGGGAGCTACACATGAAAGATTAACTTAAGCTTTATTTGATAACTAATCAACATGCTAAAATATATCAAAAAGAAGCATTCAGGAATATATGAATAGAAAGGCACACATGGAAGGCAGAACACAACACTGTCAGCGAGATCAGGAGCTTTCGAAGACACAAAGCTAAAATGGGATGAGAAAGCAGAAACAGTTTCTAGGTAGACTACTGTTTTCCCCTTTCTATTCAGATTCTAATCCTTTTAGGTAAAAGATCATGTATTTGCAAAATGTCCTGCTCCATATTATCTCAATATTGTCAGTCCACTAATTGTACTATTTACTACAGCTCAGTTGACTCACAGCTGACAACACAAAAAAACATCTTCCAGTGACGGGCCTATTGAACACTGGCCCAAGCTTCCTTTTTTGCCTCTGTCAGACGTTAATAGAGAAATGCTATTACTGAGATGTGTTGACACCATTGATTAGGCTTTTGAATACACTAGAAAGTAAACAGCAACATTAATTTTAATTTTGAACTCCATTAGAGTAAAACAAGCCTGGTGTCTGAAGAATACAAGTGGAGTTTTCTTAGTGGAGCAGCAGCCATTTATTTTTTTTAGTTTCTAAAGGAAATTTCCAGAATTTATTATAAAAGTACTTTAAAAAAATTAGAATATTTTCCCAAAAAACTGTCTATGTAATTCAAAGATACTTATTTTTGACTGGCTATATGGTGTAGGAAAGGAGAGGGAAAAAAATCCATACATTAATTGGTCATTGTAAGGTATCATTGACAGGTATTACATCACACTGCAATGACTTTTATACACAGAAATAATGTTGATCAGATACATTTTGGGAACTGTGACCCTAGCCCTGGTTCAGTTAAAATCAATGAAATTTTGCTATTTAATGGTAACAGAACAAGTTTCTACATCTTATTGTAGTCACCTGTGCTGGTGTATGCTATCTGTACAATGAAAAGACTTTTAAGTTTGGGGGTTGAGCTTAATGACTGTCCCTTCCAGTTGAAAACATGCTATGATTCTCTGATCATAGAATCCAGCCATTTACCTAGCACAGCCAGGTCACCACTAAGCCATGCCCCTGAGCACCACAACTACATGTGTTCGAAATACCTTCAGGGATGGTGACTCAACCACTTCTCTGGGCAGCCTGTTTCAGTGCTTGACAGCCAACTTGTTGAGGCCATTTCCTCTTGTCTTATCACTTCCCTCTCTACTTGGGAATAGAGAGTGATAAGGTGTCCCCTGAGTCTCTTCTTCTCTAGACTAAAGAACCCCAGTTCCCTCAACCACTTATGAGAATCAGAATGCTATGGGAAAGGATGTGTTGGAAGGGATATTTAAAGGTTATCTAGTTCAACCCTTTGCAACAAACAAGGACATCTTCAAATACACCAGGTTGCTCAGAGCCCAGTACAACACAACCTTGAATGTTTCCAGGGACAGGGCATCTATCACCTCTCTGGGCAACCTGTTCCAGTGTTACACCATCCACAGTGTAAAAAAATGTCTTCCTTAGATGTAGTCTAAATCTAATTCTTTTTTAGTATTATGCCATTACCCTTTGTCCTACCACTACAGTCTACTAAAAAGATTGCCCTTATATTTCTTGTAAGCTTATTTTACATATTGAAAGGACACAATAAGGTCTCCCTTAAGCCTTGTCCTCTCTAGGTTGAACAACCCAAATTCCCTCAGCCTGTCTTCAAAGGAGAGGTGCTCCAGCCCTCTGATCATCTGCATGGCCCTCCTCTTGATCTGGTCTAACAGGTCCATGTCTTTCCTGTTCTGAGAGCTAAACACAGTACTCTAGGCGGGACCTCTCAAGAGTGGAGGAGGAGAATAATTACCTCCCTTGAACTGCTGGCCACACTTCTTTTGATACAGGCCAGGGTACGGTCAGCCTTCTGGGCTGTGATTTTAAAAGCTTCAGCTTTAAGGGTCCTTGTTTTTTTGCTAAAGTAATTACTTCATTACAAAAAAGAAATGGAAGAATATTTGAGATGAAGTGTCAGCTGGATGAGTTTTTTTCCCCTATTGTTGATAAGTTCCTGTTATTGATAATTCCATCAGAGTAGGCA
The DNA here is from genome assembly GCF_000691845.1 of Merops nubicus. Lineage (NCBI taxonomy): Eukaryota > Metazoa > Chordata > Aves > Coraciiformes > Meropidae > Merops > Merops nubicus. Next base: position 20,432 of record NW_008582465.1, on the reverse strand, counting down.
GTAAAGTAAAATATATATAAAATAATCTCAATTACCAGTTTCAGGAGTTGCTACAGGCAAATATCTTAGTGAATTTGGAAAGGGTTTTCAAAAACTGTATCTTGACAATTGTTGTTTTTACTCGTAAACATGAATTCCAGTTAATTCCTTTGAAGAGTGTCAGAAGTACAGAGTCAGTGAGATGCATGTTTTTACTTACATATTTGCATTCTGGTTAGGAAAGCAAAAGATGAACCATGCCTGAGCACACATACATCTCCACCTACAAAGCAGCCTATACAGACTAAAGCAGAGCAAGGTAAGTGCTAAAGTTGCAGTATTTAAAAACATCAATAAAGTACAAACCCAGCTCATCCAATGTGTCTGAAAAATTGTTTTGCTACCATGCATGGCCACAGTTTAGTTGGTATGCAAGGAAATTTTAAGCAAATATTTATAAATATTTATTTTGAAGTAAATGTTTAGGCTGAAGCTTCACTCTTACAACACATGAAAATGATTGAGGTAGCAAATTTGCAATATTTTTTTCATTTTAAGAAAGCTGTGTTCCAATTACGATAAACTATCACAATTCATAATTGTTTATAATAATTAATGTGCAATTCCCCAAACAAATTCCTTTAAAAAAGAAAGATTATATTTTTTCAGCAGTTAGAAAAATGACATTTTTGTGCCGCAAATGTGTCAAATGCCTACTTGCCAGTCATGAGTTCTGGAATAGCTACCAGGATGATAACCGTTTCAAATTAAACAAAGTATTTTGAAAATCATTCTATGTGGTCTACACTTACTTTCTTCATTTAATACCTTGTTAGGAAAATAAGAATATCTAAGAATATTTAATAGAATTTAACACAAGTGTGGTTATCAGCTACTGTATCCACATTTGGACATTAGGAAAGGGTTTTTCACTGAGAGGGTGGCTGGTCACTGGAACAGGGTCCCCAGGGAAGCAGTCATGGCACCAAGTGCTGCAGAATGCAAGGAGTATCTGGCCAGTGATCTTAGTCATATAGTGGAATTTTGAGTAGTCCTGTGAAGAGCAGGAAGTTGGTCTCAATAATCGTTGTAGGTCTCTTCCAAATTAAAAATTATAGAGGACTTTTTCTTTCTAATTTAAAAAAAAAAAAAAAAAAAAAGAGAAAAAAGAGTAATAATGCTTTTTATTCCATTATCTTCCAATTTTTACATATTATTACTCTTTCTCTTAATCTAAAAGTATTTCTTTGCTAAATTGCTTTTGTTAAAGTTACCTTATTTGTATAGTCACCATGATGACAAATGATCTTAAAGTAAATATTCTCTGTGGTAAATCTCATGCAGGATCTAAGTTGTCAGGTTAGTTTTGGTGGCGTGGGTTTGGGTGGGTGCTTTTTTGTTTGAGAGTTGTTGTTTTGGTTTTTTTTGGAACACAAGTGATATAGTTTGTTGACAGTTTAAATCTCAAGAGGAAAATACTTTTGGTAACAATATTTTCTAGAACATAATCATGGTGAATAGCTAGCACTGCCTGTGTGGATAAAGGACATTCGCTCTTTATGCTACATTATTACCACAGTATGAGGAAAAAGTAAGCAGAATTATTTCTTTAAATAAGTGATTAAATGTGAAATATTAATATAGAAGATCTAATGGATTGGAAAAAAAGGCTATAGCAATCTCTCAAGGAACTTTTTTTTCTCTAAGATGGCAGGAGTAAGGAAGAGTTCCCATTTCACAGAGTATATTTAGAAAATTGAAGCATTTTTCAGCAAACATTATCCTACAGGTCATGTACTGCCACAGTTGATTTAAAAGTAGGTGAAGATTAAACTACTTTTACTTATCAAAGAGCTTGCATATTTCTTATGACTTAATTCCCATTTCATGAAAACTGAATTAGTCAGAAGGACAGTCAAACCCATTACTGTGCTAGCCTATGTGATATGTTGGCAAATGCTCAAGGGAATCATTTGTTAAAACACCAGCAAAGTAGGTTAGAGTAATTTTCCACCTCCTTGTGGAGCTCATGTAGTTCCTGTCTTGTGATAATTACCACTGTTGTTTATTCTGTTGGTTTTTTTTTTTTTTTTTTTGTTTTTTTTTTTTAAAGAAAAAGCTCATGAAGTTGGTCATAGACAGAAAACAGTCTCTTGATATTGAATAATAATTGGAAACTGATAGAGATAGGCTGGAAGACCCTCAACTGTGAAGATGAGAAGTCTATTTCTATTCTGCTGTCAGAAAAGCAGTCAACAGAACAGTGCAGAAGAAGGGTTATAAAGTGACAGACTAGGAAAAAAGCTTCGCATTAGCTTTTTGGCTGGTTATCAGAAAGGCATGGTTGCATTTCATGAAAGTAAGTGGAAAGAATGTTCTAAATTATCAAGATGGGAGACGATCCGCAAGGTTACTAGTGATGTGGATCTGTAGAAAAGATGTCTGAGCTATTATACAAAAGAATCTCACTAACTTTGAATAAGATGGATATAAGAATCTTGAGAAGACCCCAAGCCTGAGCTGATATCCAGTTAAATACTTATGATAACAATGTGCAAAATGTTTAATTAAAAAAGCAGGCATATTTTAGGATAAAAATCTGGTTAAATAAAAAGAAGGAAAAAAATAAAACGGAACAGTAAAGTTATGACAAAACCAATTACAAAATGAAGTGCATGGAAGACAACAGGTAATTGGGTTGATAAAAACCTGAATACTTACTGTTGTATTAATTTCTTCATAGCTCCTTTAGAGAACCTTTTTACTCCAGTGGTTTTGATAATTTTGTGGGTGTTTTTTTCTGATTTTTTTTTTATAGGTTCAAGAGGGAAATGTCACCAAAGTGAGATGTCTTGGGTATTCTCTTGCTTTAACTCTACATATGTTCACACGCTGTATAACGTCAGGATAGATCGCTGAAGGAGTAATTTTGATGGCAAGTGTGATCTGTAACTTTATCAGGGATTTGTAAGAGGGACTTGTCAGACAGTACTATTCTTATA
>NW_008582465.1:2705-17420 GCF_000691845.1 Merops nubicus | reverse complement strand
AGAGTTGCAGCCTTACACAGCGTCACAGTATATTTTTTTTTTAATTAAAAGATTAAAGAGTGTGAGTGAAAAATGATAAGGGTTAACTGAAAGAATAAATGAGTCAATGAGTGTGCATAACAAGAAATCTTGAGACATGTTTATTTTACTGAGTGTATTCTGTCTCTACTGCCCAAGTGATTAAACTGTTGATGCCTTGGTCCTCAAATCAAACAGTACAAAGGCTTTACATGGCACAAAAATATAAATATATATGTATTTCTCATCATAATATCTATTCATATAGATATTTTTTTTTGTACTACACTAAAGTATGTACTGTTTAATTTTGTAAAGGAAAATTTATTTATACTACATTAAACTACATTTTCTGTGGATTGATGCAGACTTGATATTAATTCTAAATGAGGTTTCACTGGACTGGAAATGATGAAATAACAGAAAAGTGTGGTTAGTTCATCTGATTCAGGTGAAAAGAGATTACAACATCAGTCTCATCTGGCTGTCAGAAGGAGCTCACAGATAAAGGATGGAGGTGAGAAATCAACTGACAAACATATTTGGTTTCCCTGAAGAGATCTCAGCTGTGGCAATACAGGAGAATGGAATGGATTTTAAAGTCTCATGTTTCATTTTCATATATCGAACAGTTTTTTTGTCAATTTCCCTCTCCATAAGTGACTGATACTGATGTTTTAAGTTTTATATGTTTTAGTGAACAGAACAGTGTAACACCAAAATGCAGATGCTTTATCCATGCTGTATTTCTCCCACCAGACGCTCATGAAGTGAGGATAGCAATTTACTACAAGGAAAGCCCTTACTTTGAATTTGTAGTGGCTTTATACTTGCCACCCACCAGATGTGAAAGGCCGGTTTAAATAAGATACCATTCTCTACAGTTAAGGGAAAGGATTTAATCCTTTAAATTCATGGGCAGGTATTATGTGGTCCTGGTGATTTATTTCTCATTTTACAGATTTCCTTCCTAACTTCCATTTTAGCACTTCACTTTCAGAAGCATTTTATTTCCACACCTCTAGGTTTCCTGTAAGGTTCCCTATATGGAACCATCCTCAATTTCTTCCACAGTTCACAGAGTCAAAGAATATATTTAATTATTAAGGTTTTATCGTCTTTTAATATTCTTTATTTTACCCTGGATAATGTCTCACAGACTTCCTGGCAAAACACATTAATTTATTTGAAGAAAGTATTTATGTTTATGGTTTTGGTGTACAATAATTTGGCTATTAGCACAAGTGAATAAGCTGATACAAAGGAAAAAGGGCGTAGCTAAGATCAACATGAGTAATCTCTCTTAAAATATAAATATCAGCTGGTTTTAGGACTTTCCAGTTTTGTAGCTTTAACACTTCTGTGGAGATTAAGGATTTCTTCCAGTCTATCGAGACATATATTTCAGTCACTCAAATCTTTCAAATATTTTATATCATAAATTTCACATTTACTATTTTTGAACGTTCATCAGAGTTTTTTTCCCCCCACATCATGGGATTTTTATTATTTTTTTTTTTTTAAATTTTGTGATCATATATATTAAATTCAGACTTCTCATAAACTACTCCACAGCAGTAAACCTTAGTTGGCTTCAAAGAATCTGTTTCTGTTGCACATCAGACTAAATTAAGAAAAGAAAAAAGAGGACTAAATGCATCTTAACTAACTGCAAGAAGAGATGGATAACCATTTTTCTATGTCCTGTTGATGCAGTCAAACCAGGAGAGCTGTGTTGAATGTTTGGTGTTCTGGCAAAGCTTGTCCAGGAAGAACAGAACAATGACTTGGACCTCTGCTTCAGAGAAGCTAGGATTGGGTGAATTAATTCTCAATGAATAAGAAAAAGCACTGTAGATGAAAAGACAGAAGTCCTAATTCTTCTCTTACACAGACTACTATAAATAAGTATTGAGTAAATTGAATTAACCTAATAATGAATTAACACAACCTAAAAATCTCATCATTTCTGTCTCTGTTGGGTTCTCTCTGGACCTGCCGTCTGCTGTGATCACACTTCTATGACTTGAGTCCCTCCTCTCTTAAACTAGCCTGTGCTGCTTATCCACCTTGAGTTTCCACAGGTCACAGATGTTAAGTGCTTCTGGTATTAAGCTGAGTTTTAGTTTTTTGTCCTTTTTTTTTTGTCTCTCTAAAACACTGCGTCACAAAAGCATAATAAAAGAACTTGAAAGTAAGGAACATATAATTTTACGTTTTATATAATTTTCTCAAGACTTTTTCTTTTACTAGGAAAATTTGGTTTATACTAGGAACTTTTTTCTTTCTTTCTTTTTTTTTTTTTTTTCCCTGCTGGCATATTTAGGTCATTTTTTTAAATAAGAGTGTAAAGGTAATTTATTTTACTTTTTCATAATTTAAGTACTCATGAATCACTTTATTGTGCCAGTTCCAAACATTGAACTTGACAGTAGAAGTTATATTTATAATTATGCTTTTAAATTATATTTCTGCTTATTCTTCTATCATCTATGTGGATTTTCAATATCAATTTCCAGATACTGTTGTATTTTTTAAAAATTGTCAAGTATATAAATAAGGGGCAAACTTTATTCTGACCAAGCGATTTTCTGAAAATTCACATCACATAAAGAATATTGTCATTGATAATGCCTCGGTGAAACTATTTATACCTCATTACCATGCAAATATTCCTTATACTCAAGAGGGGGAGTGGGTTATTGTAAAAGGGAGAATTTGTACTCAAAGATTTAATAAGTTAAGGGATTTTTTTAAGACTTTCTTACCAATCAAGCTAGTTTTGAATTTTGGCAGTTTTCATATTTTGAAGATGACCTCTTTTAACCATATTCTGCTGCCAGAAGCTCCCTCAAAAACTGTCTAGTTTATTACAGGGAGGCTTTCTGAGAGCTTTCAGGTCTGGAAAGGCTTATTCTTTGAAGTGCTGGAAGTCACTGAAAAAAAAAAAAAATCTGAAGTACTTCAAAATTTAGCAGGATTTACTACTATCATAGAGACGTTGCAAAACCTATGTGAGGCCCTACCTTCATATCTTAAAACAAATGGCTATCAAAAGAAAAGTTACGTGAAACTTGCATGCTTGTCTTCTATTCTTATCATCTCAGACCCTTGGGAAATTATCTGTCTCAAGATTCATTGCAAACTAAAGTGCCACAAAAGTTCAATTAACTAAAAATTGTAAGATTTTTTTTTTTTTTCATTGAGTCCACATTGTGGTTTTTATGAATATTTTATGTGGTGGTTATGGATTTGGATCAATTCTCTCTCAAGCTATTATCTTTCCTTAGTCAAAATGATTGGGTTTTATCTCCACTATCCTTTGACTGGATAACATACTCCAAGCATAACATACTCTTATATACATATGCCATATTAATAGCTATTCTTCTGTATCTTACGTATCTATTTAAAGGACTTCATATTTTCATGTTTTATTCAGAAACTGATTTACAATATTCTCAGTATTTGAATATTTGGATTATTTTAAATTTTCTAACTTTTTAAAATTTGCCTTTAAATAGTTCCCTATCCAATTTGATGCATTCTGAATACATTTTGTCCTGTGAGAGCATTTTTTCTGTACTTTTGGTACCAATGTTATTTTTAAATTATAATAATTTCTCCTTTTTATTTCATTGCTACCCAGGCTCAGATCACTCAGCATTCTAGATTCAAAGATAGTTACATACTAACTGTTCCCAAGAAGGTTCCCTAATGAAGGTACATTTGCTTTTACAACTTAATGTGCAACATCTAATGACATTTTTAGAAGACATTCACTGACTTACTTGATTAGGAAAAAAAGGGGTTTTAAGATTTTACTTTTGTTTGTTTTCTTTAATTAAAAAAAAAAAGAAAGATGATTTTTTAAAGTCTATTTTCACTGTAAAGTAAACAGAAGGCCAAGAGTTAATTCTAGTATTAAAGGGGTAACCACTTTCAATGCAGCATTAAGCAGTGAGGTTTGATACTGATCATCTATTCCCTAGGTAAGTGCCACAATCTCAAAGCAGTTGCAGAGGGTTATGCTCTCATTTTTATCTACAAACTCTTTTATCTGTCTACCAGAGAAACTGCATGCTTCCATGAAATTCTGTAGTTTTCACTCACATTTTCTTTTTGTCTTGTCAAAAAAATATTTCTTCATAGCTGCAATCTCATTCAGTAAGGCTCTTACATTATATGAAATGGTAAGGCATGATCTAGTGACCTAGAAAAGGTGAATAAAGTGTACAGAGAGTTTACACCTATGAGAATAAAATGAACAGAACCAGACTGTAGGCTTAACAATTGGAATGGAATTGATCATACTATTCAATAGTTAAGGTGATCCCTGGTATGGCTTTGATGGAGGTCAGTCAGCTCAGTCCAGATAATCTGTGACAAGTACAGATATTAACATAAACTGTGAACAGCTTCCTGAAACCAATGTGAACATGTCTACACTGCTCTGAGGAGTATAGAGGCATAGGTGTACTATATCACATGGCTTCTCAGGCAAATAGTTGCTGGCCTATTTTACTTACTGATGTAGATACAACAAAAATAATACTATTAAACACAGTTTTTCTTGCAGTTGTAGTGTCCTCCCAGTGCAACAGTAAATTTTTGAGAAAAAAGTTTAGCTATCTGAGGTTCTGTCACAGATTGTGACTTTAAACTTACCTGGACTACCCAGAAGGTGTTCAGTATTTCATTTTTACAAGACCTTCACTAATACTGTTAACTGCATTTTGAAGATAAAGAACTAAGGAACAATGTAAACAGTTTTGATAACTGAGCAAGCTAGTGGACAGTAACAAGTAAACCCAAGAAAATTATACATTAGTTTCTACAGAAAATACACATGTATGTGCTCTTGCTCAGCTGAGTTGAGGTAATTTACAAGGAGATACCACGTCTTGCACTCTGAGCTTTCTTTATCTCCAGCAGCAGTAAGAGGAAAGCCAATCTTCTCCCCAGTTGAACTTAATTGCAGTCTGATGAAACTCAGTACTAGGAAGTAGTACCAAATAAGTATGATGTAGCAAATAAGCAGTTTCTTCAACTGTCAGCTGTATCAGAAGCAACATTCAGTGCAGCCTAAGAGAAATCACTTGTCACTGGATGGTGGTTTCAGCTAACTGGTCTAACCTTACTTAGAAAACCTTTAAGCAAAATCAAATAGGCAGAGGTAAAGCCAGGCTTAGGTGTGATGGATGGTGTCTGATTGAGTCCATCTGTATCCTAGGCCAAAACCAAAATTTTATTTGTATTGCTTTTTTTTCCTCATAGTTGTGTGCCAAAATTTTTGTTTAGTCTGTACTATATTTGAATCATGTGAGTAAACAATAAGCTGGACCCATTTCAGAGAAGTAATTGCTGTCTCTCTAAGTACATTTCTACAACTAGGACTTTCCTTCAGCCACACCTCTTGTGAGAATCTAAGCCATCAATACAGCCTCCAAAATGTCACTCCTTAGCTGAAGAAGTGCTACAGAGAAGTTGGTGTATTTGCAACTATTTGGTGTTTGTTTTAATTAACAAACACAATTAAGTTTGTAATCACTTGAGCTCTGGTGAAGTAACTCAAAGAAACAAGATCAAAACTCATTGGCATCTATCTAATATACCCTTGGCATTTATCACCTTTTGAACAGGACACTTTTTTGGCAGTCTTTCTCATCACATCCATTCTTCCATCTCTAAAATAAATTGCTTTTGCCTATGAATTTTGTGTCACTTCTGCTTTCATTGTTTTACATGTTTATTTATTTGATTGAATTTGTTTCACCTCTTAGAAAAAGAAATGTTCACATAAAAATCATAATTTCTGTTGCAGTGCCTAAATAATGCATGTCTTCTGAGTTAATAACATAAACAAGAAGTTGATTTTTTTTTTTTTAACAACCAAAAAATAAACTATGCCTCCGTGTTACAAACTGTGCAAAAATGTTTACACAAAATCTATCTCTGGATCTCACCATTTCCACTCTTTTTTTTTTTTTATAGAAGAAAAACAAGAATAAAATTCCAGTTTTCTTTTAATAGCGCTAAAGTGAGACAAGTACTCAAACCAAACAGAATGAATGGACAAATGAGTGAAATCTCCAAACAGAAAAATGAATATATTAATTAATATTTTCTTAAAATTAATTTAATATTAAATGAACTTTGTCATCGTCAATATTATCATTATATTACTTTCTCTATATTACACAATATAATTATGCTAATAATATTTTTATGAAACAAGGGAAAAAGCTCTTGATATGATAGAAAAAATAACACTTTAAATATTCAGAAAATATAAATTAGCATGGAAAAATGGAACAGTATTCTAGTTGTTTGGATTATCTCTTTCTCTTATGTCAATCTAGAGATTCCCTTTTAAAAGGTAAAAAACCCTCAATCTTTTCTTGCTTTTTCTCTTCCGTTTTATTGTAAAAGGACTGTTCCAACAGAACTGATTTCAAATTCCAGAACATTATAGAAGGCAAAAGACAGATTTTGATGTTAATCAGCCTGATTCATAACCCACTCAAAGACCCTGAAATACTTTTGCATGTGATGAGCCAAGAGTCATTAATAGTTACATGTTTTCAGCTAATACACAGATTTTCTGATATGTTTGCAAATACAAATGTTGAATATGATGCTCAACCATTGTAATTCTTTAAAGCACACATACTATTTGCAAAGAGTACGTTTTGTGTTTCCTAAAAAAAGAATTTGAAAATTACATACAGGCGATGGCTCTTCATCTGTTGATACAGCACTGCCATTTCTAAAGCAAGGAGGTACTTCAATTCCATGGAAATGTGAAACTTCCCAGAAACTCTCCAGAAAATAATTTAAATTTTAAATTTTTATTTCAGAATGCTTCTTTCACCTTTTTCTTTGGGGTTTTTATTTTTTGTTTTTGTTTTTGTTTTTGGTTTTTTGTGTCCTTGTTAAAGCACACCCAAAGAATAGTAGGGATTGGTCAGGCTTTTTATCACGTAGTAGTGCAAACTGAGGTCTTGTACTCAAAAGTCAAACTATGCTTCCTCTTTGGTGTTGTATAGTGATAGAGGCATGTGATATCTAATTACTTTTACAATTAATATCTTGTTTTCACTAATATTTAAGGCAACAGTTTTCTATAAATCTAGAGAATAAAGTAAAGGTTTTAAAAATGAGATTTTGCTCATTAGCCCAATGTTTACTGGGTTATTTTTTGGGTTTTTTTGGTTTTACCCCTTTATCATAGAGACATGTGAAATAGTTTTATGGCACTGAGGTTCACACAGCCACAGATTGACCACAGAGTAGTTTTTAACTGACAAAACTTTTCTTCTAAAGGTTTCATTTTCTGTGTAGAACTTAAATTATTCACTTCAGCAAAAACAGCTCTCATCTTAGGTGAAGCTTTTTATTTTGTATTGAGAGGATGCATGAAGCATGTGACATTTCCGGTTCTTGTTTTTAAGAATGAATTGTATGGGGATATTGTAAACTACAATACACACACTGTAAAGTCTTTCACATTTGTCTTTTATACTATGCACTGTAACTTAATAATAGGATGCATAAAATGGGTCATATTAAAATGATTCATAATGTGATATTTTACATATCTGAGCAAAAGTTTTGAATAATCTTCTGTTAACTCAGCATGTTCAAATTGCCAAATGATTTTTGAGAAGAGTCATCTAATCTTGCTTCCCATGACCTTAAAGCAAAGATGCATTGAAGCATATTTATGCAATTAAGGACTTAAATTGAAAAAGGAAGTCTGATTAGTAAACACACGTATAGTAGTTTGGAAGAGTTATTTTTCCTTTAATACACAGCAGTTTCCTCTAGCAACAGATTTATTGATGTTGTCGTTCAGTTGAAAAAAAAAGGAATTAAGAAATATTTTAATTACATTCCAGAATTTAAATCACGTTTAGTCAAAAAGTATTTTGTTATTCTGCATAATAGTTGTTACCATACTGTGTATGAATATCCTTATCACAAAAGATGCAACAAGATAATGTTAAACTGTCGCTTGGTTTTACAACTGCTTCAAAGTTTGGACTTTTTTTGTTTTACTAGCAAGTATGTTTACAGCTAGAACTGTGCCAAACTTTGGACTTAAATACCTCCACAATCAACAAATTCAATTTAAACTGAAAAAGTGATAACTTTTCAGAATCCTTGTATAGTTATAAATACCGGCTCAGGAACAAAAGATGCCATTTTTCTAGCAGGTAAGGAGCAAATATTTGAATTATCTAAATTGAAGTAATATTTGTGGAGAAGTGACATGATATTTCTCACATGACTTTTAATACTATGAGCCTAGACCAACTAATTTTGGCTTTCTATATTAAAAAAAAAAACAAAACAAAAAAAAAAAAAAAACCACAAAAACCTCTTGATTTTTTATATACAATATCTGTTACTGTTTTCCTCTGTTGGTTCTAATAAAATAAAAATTAATTATTTTTTGTTATATTACCTGTTATAACAGCTAGTTATAAACTACATGTTTGTAGCAGTGTTTCTAAGCTGTTCTATTGACTTAAAGAACATAGCCTGTGTTTAACATTCTATTTTTCCTTAAACGTACAGAGAGAGTATGTACAAACACATATAGATATATACCAATATTTACACTCAAATTAGTTTATTTTATTGGTCTTGCAACATATTTGCATTATACACAGATACTAAATTTGCATCTTTGGTGGGTAAGCCTTGGCTAGCAGCCCAACTCCCACCTGGCTGTTTGCTTATTCCTCCTCTCCAGTGAGACAAGGGAGAAAATAGGAAAAACAGGAATGAGAAAGTTTGTGGCTGGACATAAAGACAGGGAATAAAGACAAGAGACAAGTATCATTTACTGTCCTAGACAAAACAGAATTGACTTTGGGAAATTAGCTTCATTTGTTTCCAATTAACATAAATGTTTAATTACTGATTTGAGTACTGGGAAACAAAAACCAAGAAAAAAGACAAAAAATGTTTCACATTTGGAGTAAGCACCCTTTCCCAGCATCTTCATCACTTCAGGTAAGTCTTGTTCCCCCTTTTGTGTCATCACTGTAAGTTCTGTTCAGTCCCTTCCTGAGGCAACCAGTGACACAAGGTATGTCGTGGTCAGGACAATCTCAATCCTTCTCCCTCCCTCTGCTACAGTGCGCTTGGCCACTAAGTTGTTTCTCTTCCTCCTTTCATCATCTTGATTTTCCCTCTGTTGTGTCTCACTCTTTTTATCTCCTCTTCTAGCTCCCACTCTCTCCTGGTTGAATTTTTTGGTTGGTTGGAGCCACTGTCTGTGTCTGGCAGCCCTGGCCTCTCCTCATAGAGGTCACTCCTGCAGCTCCTGCTCCCAGTGCTTGGACACAGATATCCAGCTCTAGAAAAAAGCAGTGATTACATCTGCACACAGCTGTAAAGAGTTACCATGGATATTTGCCCTCCAGGCAAGTTCCATGACAGATATGGAGCCATTTATGAGTGACATCTCTGTGCATAACATACCCCTTTTTCCTCCATCTGTTGTGAGGGACCCTTCCACAGGACTTAGAGGCCTCTTGAATTGCAATACATTGCAATTAAACTAAACATAGAAAGTGGTGTACACCTGACTCTTAAACTTTCCAGACTTTGTGACTTATTGACTTCTGTATTGGTTCTGACAAAACTATGAGTGACCCAGGAGTTGAATTAGCTTAAGTCATAAATATCACTATGCAAGTGTTGTATGGTTACTCCATTATATACCTTACTCCCATGTTTTTTGGATTTCCATCAGTTCTTATTTAATGATTATATTGTACTTGAAGACTAGATTAAATCAACTCCTTTCCATACTAAATGACAAAACAAAGGTTTTGAATAATTGCATCTCAATTTAGGTGACAAGTCACATTTTTGAAAGGGCAATGTTTCACACCAAGACATGTGTGGAAGAGGAAGTGGGTACTTTCTTAGCACATCTTCCACTCAGCTGCCACCCTTGTGCAGGTTATGAATGAAATAAAACCAAAAAAGGTGAAATTCCAAGTCAGGAATACAGGCTCAGCAGAGTTTTTTTCAACAGACTCTTCAAACTGAAGTAAATTTGATTGGGACGCTACTGAGAGTAAGCCAGTGTGAAGTACCACATAGTGTTTTCACGGTTCCCTGTGTGATTACAATCACACCTTAATGATTTCTATCCCTTATTGATGTGTTGTGCTCACTGATTTATGCATTAACTCTGGAAGCAGCGCAATAAATAAATGCTTGGCACGTGTTTATTTATTTTAGATATTGGCACCAGGAATATAAATACCACTGTATATATTTCCCTGATGAGTGTACTGTGGTACTCCTTCCTGTCCTTTCTGATTTTTATAATCATCAATTGCCTCAACTATAAGAATTACACCTCTTGCGAGAAGCAGACATGTTTTGATTAGATCTTGGTTTAAAGAAAAGCATAATAGTATTGCACTATCTTGTGTCTTTCATCCTACCATTTGCCCTCCTCTAGGACAGATGTTCTTAAGCACTGCCGTGGTGCCATGGGTTTCATACTCAGAATTCCTTTGAACGGCAGTTTCATGTCTTAGCACCTACCTCACACATAGCTCTTCTTTGTTAGAATGGGGCATTGTAACAAGTCTCTGGATCAAATGCAAGCACAACAGCAGCAGCAATTGTTGTATAGATGAAAAAAACTCAGATGTAATTTAAGCAAAGAAAAATGTGTGTCTATAGCAGAAGCTCATCTGCTTTGAAGGTCCATCATGTTTACCTCAGAAAACCTCATTTCTTCTACATCCATAGCTACTCACAGAGGTTACATGTCAGGTGACATTGAAGTTCTGCTAAATAGACAGGAAAAAGGGAGACAAAATGGAAAAGGTCAATTTAAATATCACCATCTGAAGTGAAATTCAGCCATGCCTTCTACTGCACACAAAAATAAGCCCAAGAATATTGACACCGTGCTGATCTTTTATTGTCTTTGAGCTGAATTTTCTACTGTCCAAAGAGGTGAAATGTTTTTTTCTTAACAGTGTTTTGTCTGTATTTTTCTCAGTAACGACACTTACTAAACTGACTCGTAAGCAATGAATAAAATTAAGAATTACTAAAGGAATGGGTCCCTATTTTCATGAGGAGCCAACAAAGAACATATGGGTCAGGCTTGAAGGGAGGGCAGGAAAAGGTGACATTATAGTGAGGGTCTTCTACAGGTCATCCAATCAGAAAGAACAAGTAGATGAGGCTGTCTATAGACAGATAGCAGCAGCTTCACATTCACAAGCCCTTGCCCTCATGAGGAACTTCAACTCCCCAGTATCTGTTGGAGGGACAACACAACAGGGCACAAGCAATCCAGAAGGTTCCTGAAAGGTGTTGATGATGAATTCCTTCTCCAAGTCATAGAGGAACCAATGAGGAGAGGTGCTATGCACACAGCAATCAGACTTCGACATCTTCAGGGATCTGCTTGTGAGACTGCTATGGGATAAAGTCCTGGGTGGAAGAGGGGCCTAAGAAAGCTGGTTAGTATTCAAAGCTCACCTCCAAGCTCAGGAGCAATGCATTCCAACAAAGATGAAGTCAGACAAAAATGTCATGGATGAAAAAGGAGCTCCTGGACAAACTCAAATACAAAAAGGAAGCCTACGGAGGGTAAAAGAAAGGAGATGAGCCTGGGAGGAGTACAGAGAAATTGTCAGAGCAGCCAGGAATAAGGTTAGGGAAGACAAAACCCCAATAGAATTAAATGTGGCCAGGGACATCAAGGGCAACAAGAAACACTTCTGTAGGTACATTGGTGGTATAAGGAAGACTAGGGAAAATGTGGGCCCTATCTGGAAGAGAACAGGAGACTTTGTGAGTGTCCAACTCTTTGATTCTTTGTAATTTTAGGAACAGAATATATAATCACATTAAATCATGCTCTATCAGGTTATTAAAATGTAGCTTTGTGTTTTCACAGACAAATTCTAACTAAATTGTGTTCTTTATTTTTCAGTATAATTGAGAAAAAAAAAAAAGTTTTTATTATGACTCTTCTACCTTAGTTTATATTTCTTATTTTTATTTAGTAGATGTTATTATTTTTATTCATTTACTTGAAAGGTTATATTTTCCTTTATTGTTTGTGTCTGGGTTACTATCTCAACTTTTCAGATATGATTTTAGTATGATTACATTTAAAGATGTTCCTTATAAGCTGAGAATTGTTTTTACTCAGATAAATTGTTTTTAGAAACAAAACATTGGTAATCATTTATTTTAGTGTACCAAATTTTTCATATTGCTAGCTTCAGTCAAACTAAGTGGAATCCTATTATTTTTCACAATGTTTAGTCAGTTAATTATTCTAAAATATTTCATTTCTTTGTACTGTAAAATTAAAAACTATTTCTATATGTTTTAAGAATTAGTCTCACCTTCTTTTCTAGCTGTCTCACAGAATTAGCTTTCTTAAATTTAGACACCCTTATGTGAAATACTAATAAGAATACAACTATAAAAACTAGCTTAATCTGATAGAAGATTTCTACAGAGAGGATAGTTTCCCTATAATATATGCATTACTTTAGTAAAATACAACTCAGTCTGCCTTGACATATGTATATGTATATATGATTTTTGAACTCCTAACCCTTTATACCAAGAAACTATTCAGTCAAGCATTCCAAAATATGTTCACTGCTTGCTCAACAATTTACTTCTGAATGTGCCTCGTAGCTCTGTCTTGTTATATTACTTTCATGTTCAGGAAAATTTAAAGACCATGAGACAAGATAACAGCCTTCCTGTAAATAAAAAGCAATTGGAAAGAGGAAGGCAATTAACCGTTCTTTATTCCACTGGCCCAAAAATAATGGGTTTAATTTTCAAGGAGGGATATTTAAGTTAGAGGTAAAAAAATTGTAAGGGTCTATCTATTGATAAAAGGGCAATTAAGCTTTGTAATACGTTGTCCAGGGAGCTTTTGGAATCCATATAATTGATATTAAAAAAAAAAAAAAAAAAAAAAAAAAAGTGAAGTAAAATTGTTAAGAGTACCTTGTCTACAGCTGGTACAGCTGATTCAGTCCTATGGCAGTGAATTTAATTACATGATATCTGAAGTTCCTTTCCAGGTCTATTTTCTGTGGTTTGTAACACTGCAAATACTGAGATAATCATATCCACTTTTCTAAAACAATACTGGAAAACAATTAGATGGGATCAATGTACGGCAGGACACATAGCAGTATCAATTACAGTGTCTAGCCTTCGGTTTAATACATACTGGCATGGATTTCTGAAGAGCCTTAACCTCCTCATTAGGCTGTTACTACCCTACTGTGTGACACAGCCATGTGGCTGTAGGGCTGAGATGATATCGATAATGACAACCAGAGCAAAGAAAAGCCTTTTAGCTATTTGTTGCAATTTGAGGAATTTTTAGCAAAAAATAATAAAGTTCTAGCTTCTTTTTTCCTGTCTTTTATTAATTGTGCGAACCATGACCATTTTTCACTCTCCCTGAGAAGCAAAACAGGCTTGGACCAGTCAGGTGTTTTTCAGCCCAAGTAGATACATTGGCTAATCAGACAACATTTCTGTTATTGCAGCCTAAATGTTATGACTCATTAATTAAGCTGGAATTGTACCTAGTATGACAAATATTATGCGTACATAAGGCTTGCTTTAGTGAGTCATACTACTATAAATCTTCATATTCTACCACATTCCAGATTTTATCAAAGGATTTAAATTTGAAGCAGTAAATGCGGTTTCAAAATACTCCAAAATTAACTGAAAATACCATTTCAAAAGCAACAGTATCACAAACAGCTAGCCCAGATACCAAAATAAAGCCCGTTGTAGGATTTCATGGACAGTTTAATAGCCTACATCAGAAAAAAACTGTCAACATTGCTAACAATGTTTCCAAAATTGATTATAAATAATATCCTTAGCAACCAAAACTTTTGGTTATCGTCATCCAAACCTATACCACATAACTCAAGGATGCTTCTAAAAGTTATATCTTTTTTATCAGAATATAATTATTTAGAATTAATAAAATACTTATTTCTTGTCTCAGACTTTGAGTGGAACAACATATGTTTAATTCCAGACCGGGAAATATGTTTCCACATTGTTTGAGTTATGAAATTTAAGTTTATAAGAGACTACAATTTCCAATGGAGTATTTTTCAGCCTACATATACTTTGAGTTCTTTTAGTAAAAAATCCAAGTGCTTCATCGCAAAGGAAAATTCAACATATCATTGAATATCCAAAATTACAATAATGGTCATCTAGATGACTTTGGTGCTTTTTTTGGTACTTTCTCAGCCCATGACAGCAGCTACCCTACCCTAGCAGACAGAGCTAGAATTAAACCTCAAATGTTCCTTCAAGGAAATGGATGAGGTATCAGGGTAGGTCCCCGTATGAAAAGTACATGGAAGCTCACTGAGAGAGCACAGAGAAGAAGGGAAGGTGTCTCAAAATCTGACTTTTGTGTTTAATCTACTCACTATTATCTTATATTTGTGGTCAGCACAACGGTTATTTAGTATAGGTTCTAAAATTCCTTTTGCTTCAGATAAGACTATAAGAATGACTTAGGGTCTCTATGAGAAATCATTTATAGTTTCATTTCTACAGATAAAGTTTTCTCCTAAGGTTTGTCACATACATATTAAAAAAACAAAAAAAAAAAAAAAAAAAAAA
>NW_008582465.1:0-2688 GCF_000691845.1 Merops nubicus | reverse complement strand
GGTTTTTTTTGGTTTTTTTTTTTTTTTTCCTGTATCTTTCAGCTATGAAATTTTCAAATTTGTAACAAACATTTCATTGAATTACCCACAGTTTCAGCTTGCTACTGTTCTCCAATGCTGTCATAATGATTCATTACTGTATTGGTGCCTCTGATACAACAGTCCCCTGGAGGAGCTTCCTGACCTTCTGTCACCATCTTTTTCTTTTTGTTAAGAGAGTGATCGGAACTAAACTATTTGAAAAAATAGTCCAATATTTAGATTAGTAATTGGTAGCATTCTTACCATACCCAAGGGTTTCCAGGTTGTTTTGCTTAGAAATATATTAATTGATTTCTTATTTTCTAGTGCATAGTTCAACAGTATGTGGCAAATGTAATATTCATAATTTACTTCAAGGTATGCTGGTTATTTACAAGTTATTTACATATGCCACTCTAATTTAGAAGTCATCCTAGAATGCATGTCTTCTGGTGCTGCCATCCATTGTGTGAATAACAAAACAGAATGATAAAATTTTGAGCAAATTAGACAAACAATTAAAAAAATGTGAACATTAAACTGTTAAAGACCTTATTCAGAAGGTAAGACGACATTTTCCTAAATGATTGAACTAAATGAAATCAAATTCTGACTCATTTACTGAAGTACAGATGAAAAGAAAATACTGCAAATTATGTTTCCCACTGCTACACAGCAGTAATCATTTTTAAAGAGAGTTTTAAATTGTGACAAAGTTTATTTCTCATCAAAAGAAATTTATCTACTCATATTTTCAAGCTTATGTTTTACCAACTACTCTCCTGGTGTGACTTAGAACAGAACTGATTCTGTTCAGTGACTTTACTCTTCAGCTAAGTCTCTTTTAACTAACTTCACTTTCTGAAGCTAATGGAGTATTTTCACAGACAATATCTATTTCTAGCAGTGATAATGCTCAGTGTTTAGTCACTGCCGAGGAGTGGCATAGAGACCAAAGTCACTGCGAACTCTTGTGCATCACATTGGGGTAAAAGGCCACACCTGTGCAGAGGAATGGTCAGGGCAGGTGAACCTAAACTGACCAACGAGGTGTGCCACCCCATATATGTCATATTCATCACAAAGCTAAAGCATCATGAGGGTTAAGTTTTCTTCTTCAATAGTCAGTGTCCAAGGACTCTGTCCGTTTCTCCTTTGATCCTAATCCATGTGTTCCTGAATCTGTTTCCAGAATCCAGCTCCTGAATCCAGTTGCCATCTGCCACTGAGTTCAGCCTGGGATTTCCCTGGTGCCTGCTCACAGCATCAGTGGTGATAGTGACATAGTTGCCAGCAGTGGGGTTGAGCTCGATATTGATTTTACATATATTTTTATATTTATTGTTACCTTTTACATTAAAGGTGGTTTGGTTTGGGTTTTTTGCATGTGTTTTTCGTTTGTATGTTTTTATAATCCATAAATCTCTCTCCCTTATTCCCTTTCTCTTCCCTTTAAGGAGAGACAGGGGTTAATAGAGAGCAATTTGTCATTTGTCTAGTGGCCAGCCCAGCCTCTAAATCTTGACAGGTACCTAAAGCACATTTGAAAACAGTCATGACTTAAAAAAAAAAGAGGAAAAAAAATGAGGGAAGGAAGGAAAAGGGGGAAAAATCACTTTAAGGAAATTATATTATTTGAATATGGAATAAAAACATATCAGGATCAAGTTGACATTCAGGCATAAGTTATTAAAAATACAGATAACACTGTGTACATCAAAAGTAATAGAGTATAAAATGTACACAGAGAACTTCATTTATATTTGAAATATAAATAAGTGCTTCTTTCAAAGAAGTGCTAGTTAATTCTATGGTTATGTTTAAAAAACTACTTATATTCTACTCTGCTATTTTTGTTGACTTGGAACTCTTCCAAACTTCACTGTGAAAATTCCTAGGTTTTCAGAATTGTAGCTGATATAACTTGGCATAACCTTACTGAAATTTGTGAGCTATACTTCTCTGTCCTTATAAACTGGCTTTTGGATTCAGACCCACTCTGGAGACACTCCTGTCCCATTTTGGCTTCTGTGGTCTAGGCTACATGTACAAAATCCTCTATGTAAATTATATAGATTATGTGCAAGCAAGGAGTGCCCCTAAGTGAAAAAAATTAGGCAGTATAAGCATATTTAGCAACAAAATGGTAGGAAATTTTTTGGATTGACTTCAAAAACGTTAATCAAAAGCTGAATGGATCCTTCCATTGCAGTTCACTTGTTGGAAAGTCTCTAATTCCACCTTGATGGTGAAATATCATTTTAAAAGAAGACAATACATCAAATAATAGGTTTGAGGACAATACATCAAATAATAGGTTTAATTATGGGGAGCACTTAGTTTTTGTTGCATGGAAGAAATTAAAAAAAAAAAACCAAACCTATATCTATGTTTGTCATGTTTCCCTCATTAATTAATCTTTCCTCAAATAATTTATTCTTTATATATTATTACTTCTTTTTCACAGTTCAGAAACCAGGTCTTTTTTTTTTTTTTTTGTCAGCTCTACAGATTTGAAACTCACATCCATGTAAGAAAATTATTGAATTTTAATAAATGTGAATTTTAGTTAACATCTGAAGTTGATCACAAACAATCCTGTATGTTTATACTTTGAAGTTTAATTGCTTATGTGTACACAGATGGTCTAGTTGTCTGATGTATTGT
>NW_008582464.1:0-12383 GCF_000691845.1 Merops nubicus | reverse complement strand
GCTTTCCTCCAGTCCTCAGGCACTTCTTCCCTTTGCCACAATCTAGCAAAAATGATGGAGAGTGGTGGAGTGACAACATGAGTTGAAGAAGACAATCTTTGGCCTCCTATCTAGTCAAGGTTTCTCCATTTGAGATGTAGCAGCTATACTGCAGCAGGCACCTATTTTAGCTGAACTGCTGTCTCAAGAGGCAAGACCACTTTTTGAACACATTGGTTTTGCTTCATCCAGCATTTTAGCCTTTGATCAGCCCAGGCATCTTAATACCTAACATCAGTACATAAGTTATTGCCTTGCAGTGCCTGCTTTTCTATTCTGTGTACTCCAAGAAATTAACTTGTAAACAAAATAAAGTGCTGCAGGCTTTACAGAAGATGTTGTTCCTTTTATTTTTATTTTCCATAGAACAGAACAGCTCCAAAGACTAGTAATTTGAAGTGGAGAATCTAAGTAAATGATAGAAAATATACTTACCATGTAAAACAAAGTAAAAGCAATTAAGATTAATACAGGAAGAGAGCAGGAAGTATACTGAGAAGGAAACACATAACCAGGTAGGCAAGTCAAAAGCAAGATTGCTAATATTTATAGTGATCTTCAAATTTTAAAGTGTTCTTCAAAGGAATAACAATATTTTTAAATAAAATTATTGCAGAAATGAGCATGACTGATTTTTGCTTCACTCAGAGTGATTAATTTCACAAATAAAAGTATTTTTTTAATTGAATAATTTCACATAATGTTTCCTCATTTTCTCCATAGTACTTTTTGTTTGACTTATTGGGTCTTCATGGTTTTTTAAACTTACTTTTCTCCCTCTTCTTGCCATGGCTTAAAGCCAAATAAAGTTGCAGGGGTTTGATTGTGTCACATGCGTATACTCTCATTTTCACAGAAATAAACACAATTTCTTCATCAGCTTTTGATTAGGTATCTCAATATTCAAATGAGGTTATTTTACATACATCACACATTATCCCTCTTTCTAAATTTGGTTCATTTTACATGTGAGTAAAGGAGAAATCACACATCTGTGATTTTATGAGAAACATTCCTCATGTCCTGAAACTTTGGAGTACAACAGCCTTCACCCACTTGGGGTGTGTGATGTCCAGACCTTGCAATGCCAGTTTTCCCATTTGCTAGCTATTCTGTGAAGTCCCAGAATTCCTAATTAGCACGTGGTACCTTCCTGGAATCTGAGATTAAAAAAACTGGGTTATTTCTGAAGATTATTCCACCATGGGAAAATAGGTTGCTAACTTCTGAAACATTTAGAGGCATCACTGGTGAATGCTGATGATAGTTATTTAAAGAAATAGGTGAAGAACTCTGGCAAATACCTGAAAAGTTAATGTGTATGTGTTTATGAAAATTGCCACTAGCTGTAAAAGTAATTTCTTTGTTATCTTTGTGTGGTGCTCTGCATTGCCTCAAATGATGTTTGATTTATAGCCTGCTGTTAAACTGGTTACAAGCCTTAATATTTAAAAATTAGTATCATCACTTTATCAACTGCTGAACGAATTAATCATGAACTGCACGACAAATAAGCAGATGACCGCAATAGTTTTGGCATTCTGAAGTCCCTCAACTGCCCCTATAACAACAGGAAAAATGAAATTCTGCAAATCTTGTAGTTGTGATTACTTATGAAAAATAATATAATGAGACAATGGCCACTGTTTTTAAAAGTACTTTTTGCAGAAATGAATAGGAATATGTGATAGGAATTTCATATAGTACTTTTACATTTTTCTGAAAAGTTGGGAAAGTAGTTACTTTTTAAATGAAAGTGGCAAACATTAACAGTATTAGTAATACTCTTTTTTTTCTGACCAGCTTTTATTTGGATAAAGTCTTTCAGGAGAGGCTTTTATCACAGACATCATTAGCCACTCATATCTACTAACAACATCATGACAATAAGGAAAATGGAGAAAACAGAAATCAAATTAATACTGAGCATTAGTATTACACCTAATCTTGCACTGCTTATTTGCATGGTGGCAAATTTTAGCATCTATCTCATCTGTGCTTCTAAGTACTACCAGGTCACTGCTCCGAGTAATACCTGCAGCCAGCTATGAAAACTCAAAGCAGTTACCTCTCTACTTTGATATCTAACTCACTCCAGAGCCACTGCCTTCTAGGGTAGAGTACTGCACCAAATAGAAATGGGCTGCACTGTGTTCTTACATACATCCTTTTCCATTTGCATATATGAAAATCCATTTTGATTGATTGGACTCAATTTACTGAATAATCCAGACAGTACTGTCTGGTTGTCTTCTGCCAGTATTTTAGTCTTTCATCAGCCTTCGTTAGATTTATGATCTATGGTTTTATGATTATGTGCTGAACATATGGAACACTCCTAGAGTCAGAAATAGTCTCTCCAGGATCTCAAGGGAAATATTATTATTTTGTAACATTTTTTATTAATAACTTCTCTTTGGAATCTCTTAACCATTTATTTAGACTAGTCACTGAAGATTTCACTCACATTAAACATTGATTCCTGTTTATGTAGTTACATATGAAACATCCCAGCAAAGACTCAGTAAGTGTTCCTTATTTGGGAATAATTTTTTTGTTACTTTTTATTACTTCTCCACAATCAAGTGGCACAGTACGAAAGGAATCTGTAGAGGTTAGAGCTCTGAGGACCTGCCATCTACACTACACGCATTCCAGTGATTTTACTTCTGGCTAGTCTTAATGCACACTGAAACCCCAGCATGGCTGGTACATGTAGGTTGGTACGGTGGGTGCACAGTAGGAATCAGTCTTAGGTGTCCCCTGCTTTTATCAGTCTTGAAGGAATCTAGTTTGTGCGCTGCTGCAGAATGAAAGCCATGAAATGAGGTTGGATGCTGACTTGCTTCACAGTTGTAATCCTGACCATCTGAAAATGACTATTTGAGACCATAGTCTCTATAAAGTCCTGTCAGCTACCACTCTTTTCGTCTTCATAATCTAAATCCCTTTCTCATTTCCCTCACATCTGATGTCAAGTTTATAGGTAGCCAGGTCATCCTGCCTGACACTTAAAAGTAGTTGCAAAATGTCAACATGCTTTGGGCCTTTTGTTATACACCCAGAACAGCTGGCAGTATAAAAATTAAACATTCAAGACCAGAGATTCCCAAGCAGTGTCAGCTAGAATGTCTGAATATAAATTATATTTGGTATGATAATTTGAAAATTAATTTAGGTGTAGCAGATAATGGCTGATATGTTACTAATGTTCTAGAAATACTTGTAAGCATTACAAAGTTATAATCACTTTTTTTTTTTTCTATTTGTTTCTTTGCTCCTTTGAAACAGAAGATATTTTTTTTTCCTTTTTGGTAGCCCTACCAACTTCATCATTTTTGTCTAATAGAAAGCTCTGACTGTTGGAATTTATTCTTTCTTTTCAGTTCCTTATGTATTTCAGCTCCTTTATAATTTTTTTTTTAAGACACTGCAGGATGAATTTCTCTGGATTTTTCACAGTTGTCTTCAGCTTGTCATCTGATTGCCTTTACTCAAATCTTTTTTATATAACTAAATTTATTCTCTATATAATAATTTCTAATTTTCATTTCCTTTTTCAAGAATGTTTGTATTTTATGTTTAATATCATCATTTTTGGAACTTTGAAATTTTTTCCTTCCTAAATTAAGTTCCCTTAACAAATCCTACTTTTCTATCTCCATTATTTCTCTTTCATTGAATTTTACTTGTAATGCTCATTAATTTTTAAAGTTTTTTGATGAGTGAGCTCATTAATCATAGGTACTACCTCTCTTCCCAAGAAAAAAATAATTTTTTGTATGATATTATATTTTGTATTTCCATGCTTTTCCAAACAGAAAATGGACTAAAATCCTTTGACAATTTGTAGAAGAGATATTTTGAAGAGAATGTCTGATATGGGCTGAATTAAAGTTTTAGGGCTAGATGATGCTATCTAATTGGTAATCTTCAGCTGTGATCCATTGTCTGTTTAGTTTAGCTCACTTTGAATAACAAAGGAGCCAGATGGTCCCTGAGTGGAGATACTGCACACATTTAACACAGGGTTTTCTGCATATACACTCAGATGTATTGTCTTCATAATCATTCAGAGCACGTTTGCAAGTTGTGTAGAACACTAATATTTACACAATCCATGTACTGAGGACAACAGTGGGGTCACCTCACCCTTCTCTAGAGCTTGTACTCTGAATTTGCTATACAGATAAAAACAAAATAGACAAAATCAACTTCATATTTTAGGATGGGGTCTGTATCCTAGGGTAATGCCTGTTGACATAAAGCTTTGAGTTTTGGGAGTCCTGTAACTGCCTGATCATGACTCTGATCATGACATGCTTCCATGTAACTGGAGTTTTCGTAAATGCAAACTTGACTCGGTCAATTGTAGTACAGACACATTCAAACAGCTACTGACTTATGTGATTTTTTTCAGATAACAGAGTTCTTGGCTCCCTGGTATCACCTGTGTGATTCATCTCATGGAAAAGTGTGGAATCTAGCCCAGACTAGGTGCTTAACACTATACTTAAGGTACACATGAAGGGAAATTTGTCTTACGTTTTTATGTTTGCCTTCTCTTTTCCAGTGTGTTTGCTTTATGCAGTTCACAGTAACTGGACAGCTGTCGGGTGTTTATGAAAAAAATCCAGACAAAACCAAACAAAATAACAGCCACAAAGCCACAAACCCCTTAAACAGCTAAAGCACAACCCCCTGATATTTGGCCAGTTCAGATATTTCTGGGCAAGATGCTTGAGCCAGAAAGAATAACAAATAAATTCACCACACCTCAAATTCTGAGTCAAAAGTAATTTTGAAAACTTCATTTAATGAAACAAATCTTCAAAGTTAATTTACAATTACACAAGTCTCTCAAGCAGAAAGCTCCAACATCAGATTTCAGGGCCAAGTATAGGTACAATTTGGCCTAAAAAGCCATTGGCTGGCAAACTGTGCAAGAAAGTAAACAAATATGATGGTCTTGGCTTTGGGAGTTATAGACATATTTTAAATAGAATTGCCTCTAAACACAGCTGCAGAACTGAATCTCTGATGTAATAAAGCTGTCTGGTTTATGGCAGACATACATCAGCGCTGCTCTGACGGCTCAATCCGTTAGAATCACAGAATGACAATAACTTCTCTGTGCATTACAAATAAATCATTGCTATCACTCAACAGGTTTAGATAAATTGTAGATCATCTGGTGTAAGTTTTGCTTGAGAAATATAAAGCTGTTGGTGTTCAAGTATGTAGAATTAGCAGTGAAAAAGGTTGAAGACTTTATCTATTTCCTCCATCAACATTTATTTCACTCAAGGGACTTAACCACACACATTTGGAATATTAAAGTTAGAAAACTAACACTTTAATAATTTTCTCTTTCTACATCCAGACTCATGAACAAGCCAATGAACTATGAGTATATGTAGAAGACTTTTAAAAGGAGAATTAAAATACATGTAAAAGATCTTAGTAAGATTATTTTACTGGTGTTTGAATCAAAAACCCCTCACTTTAGTACAGAATTATACACATGAGATTTTTGAGGCAAGTGTACATCTTGCTTTTAACTACATTTATATTTTTACACACATAAATTTGGGAACAATTCTGTCCCAATTTGTCCATACAATTTTGTTCATTTAAATGACTGTGTCCATAGAAGACATAGTCCATGGGACCTGCTGAGATGTATCTGTGGGTCCTGAAGGAACTGAGCGATGACCTTGTTATCCATCATATTTGAGAAGTTATAGTAGTCCAGAGAGGTTCCTTCTGACTCAAAAAGGGTTAACATAATTCCTATTTCTAAAAAAGGGGGGAAAGGACAACCAAGGAACCTACAGGCCAGACAGTTTCACCTCTGTGATGGCCTGGCAAGATCATGGAGCAGAACCTCCTGGAAACAATGCCAGAGCACATGGAAAATAAGGAAGGGACTGGTAACAGCCAGCATGGCTTCACTATGGGCAAATTGTGCCTGACAAGTTTTGTGGCCTTTTACAATGGGGTTGCAGCATCAGTGGATAAAGGAAGAGCAACTGACATCATCTACCTGGACAAAAGTATTTGATGCTGCCCTGCAGGGTATCCTTATCTCTAAACTGGAGCAACATTGATTTAAATGTTGGATCACTCAGTGGATAAGGAATTGGCTGGATGGTCACACTCAATGAGTTGCAGTCAACAGCTCAATGTCCAAGGGGAGAGCAGTGACGAGTGACATTCCTCAGTACTCAGTATTGGGACTGATGTTATTTAAACTCTTTGTGGGTGACATGGACGTTAGAACTGAGTGCACCCTTTTCTGATGACACCAAACTGTGTGGTATGGTTGACGTGCTGTCAGGAAAGAATGCCACCCAGAGGAGCCTTCACAGGTTTGAGAGCTGGGCCTGTGCAAAATTCATGGAGTTGAACAAGGTGAAGTGCAAGGTCCTGCAGCTAGGTCAGGGCAATCCCAAGAGCCAATACAGGATAGGCAATGAGTGGATTGAGAACAGTCCTGCAGAGAAAGACTTGGGGGTGTTGGTGGATAAAAACCTGTATGTTAGCTGGCCATTCACACTCACAGCCCAGGACATCTTCCACCTGGTATTTGCTCATTATCATCACGAGGGAGCCAGCAAGGCCTCCTGCAAGGGGTGGGATTGGTTTGAGTGCAGTATGGGGCTGCTCCAGCCCAGTGGTGCATGAGTGAAATCTATCAGCCAGAGCAGAAGGGCACAGTGCTTCTCTCCTCACCTCTACTAAGGTGGTGTTGGGGCTACATCTGTTCCTTAAATCCCGGGTGTCAAAACTCAGCCAGTGAATCAAAGCAGCAAAAATAATTTGACATCTACAAAGACACAGTCCAAAGTGCTGATGAAACCATGAAAGCAGGAATAGGTGTGATTTTGTTCCCCATTCTTTAGGAAATCCAGTGAAACAGGGGTCATTCCTGGCAGAGGAGAGAGAAACCTTACTGGCAGTGTCTACAGCATTGCTTTGGCCCCTTCTCAACATGTGTGATACCCTCAGAGCACAGCTATAAGGTCTTCTTCCAGCCTTCTGCTTTCCAGGCTGAACAACCCCAGCTCTCTCAGCCTGTGCTTGTAGTAGAGGTGCTCCAGCCCTCTGATCATCATTGTGGCCCTTCTCTGGACCCACTCCAACAGGTCCATGTCTTTTTTATGCTAGTACCTCGAGGCTAGATGCAGTACTCCAAGTGGGATCTCACAAGAGTGGAGTAGAGGGGGAGAATCACCTGCCTGGACCTGCTGGCCACACTTCTTTAATGCAGCCCAGGATGTGACTGGCGTTCTGGGCTGTGAGTGCATAAGGTGGGATATCACAATAGTAGAGTAGAGGGGGAGAATCACCTGCCTGGACCTGCTGGCCACACTTTAATGCAGCCCAGGATGTGATTGACGTTCTGGGCTGCGAGTGCATACTACTGGTTGTTTTAATACAGAAATGTTTTAATATTAGAAAATAATTACCAGGATAGATTGAGGAAAGACCTGGAAGAACCAGGATAGAGAGTGAGACCAATGCAGTGTATTCCCTTTTCCATTATTAGATGCTTATATTGCAGTTTTTGCTGTAGGTCTTATTATTCTGCAGTCTTGAGTGAGGCAGAAAGTCCCATCTGATTTTTGATTGGGTAGAAAGGGACTTCTGGTTAGGCAGGGTTACCATCGGAGCAGAGGCAGTATAAGTATCTGGACTCGGTTGTTTGCAACTAAGTGGAGGGCTGGGTGATGGTTGTCTTAACCACTTTTAAGGAATAAAACAAACTTAAATTCTTCCTTTTGGTATGTCTTGAAGGTACCATGTCATTCCTGCCAAAGCATGGCTTTATGTCCGCACAATGCAGATAGGAGACGACTGTGCCCCTAAGAACAACCTCTGTTTACAATTCACACTATGTCCAAGAGGTTTTCCTCTCTTGTTTATTAGTGGTATATATTTGAAGGCTGCCATTAATGTTTATTTATTGGATATGAATGGCCTTGACATGATTATGAGTGCCCTGGCAGGGGGACTTGATAAATTCTTCTCTTGCTATTGCCAGCTTAGTTTAGCTTAGTCAGATGAATTTAATCATATTGGTGACATCTGGCAATTTTGCAAAATAGTGCCCATTAAAAGTCACTTCTTTTAAAAATCTGATTGTTCATTAAGTGTGAACAGTTACTCCTCTTTAGATCTTTCTAGAACACTCATGGTCAAGATTTGAAACAATATCATTGTAATAATTTATCATAAAGTCAGGTTGTATACACCTTAATACAATATGTATGCATCTTTATACATTAATAATTTTGTTTGGGGAGTTAAGATACTTATTATCTTCTATTTATTCTGCAAATCCTATTTATTATTTCCTGCATTCCATTTTTTAAGATTATATATATCAAGTTATAGATTATTTGGACAGATTAATATTTCAAATATCTTTCATCTAGTTCCATATTAAAACAAGACATTCTCAATTCTGTCACAAATAAAAAATAATGGTTGTATTACACCACCAAAATAAACAACTGCACAGCTGGTGACATTTATGTGCCATAAACTATGAACTAATATGTTATAACAGGAAGCTAGTAAGATACATTTATCAAAACTGGAAGGATGCAAGTGAGGATTATGCCACTGTTGCTTCCATTTGCTGTTATAGATTAACTTTTTTTTTATTTTTAGTTTTAACTTCCTGAAATCAGATGCCAGATCTGCCTACCCCCAGCAATCAGCAGAACTTCTGCCTTCCCTAGCTGCAGTCTACAACCTGTGTCAACACAATAGTGTTTCTGAAAGTTCCTGAAAGCAAATTCTTTTAGCTGAAGTCCCTCTAAATGGTAGCCATGTCCCCAAGTATATTGACTGCATCCTATACTTTGGTGACATCTGCAAATTTAATGACAGTGCATGAGAAACTGCATCTCCAGAACTGCCAGTCTTATCGGCAGTGGTAAATTGGTCCTCTTGTCCTTTTCTGCCCTTAAAACAAACACTGTAAAAAAATCAGTTGGAGAAGAATGGCAATTAGAAGTAATCCCTAATAAATATTCTGTGAAAATGATCCTGTCATGGATCCTGTCAACATAGCCCAGTATTTTGGTGGCTGACAGGTATATATGGAAGCTGAACCCATCAAGAACAGAAGGTACACCAGTGGTGAGGGAACTAAAGCATTTTCAGTGCTTTGATCCTGCTGGGCCATGCAGGGTGTGCAGGAAAGCGCCTGCATTTCTCACTGACACTAAGGCTAAAACACAGCCCTGCTGCACGCCTGTGCCAGTGGAGAGACAGGGAACCCCATTTCAGCCCTGCTGCAAGTTGCTTGCCCTTAATAAATCATGTTTTCATCACCTCTCAGCCTTGTGATGTACCTGGGTATAAAAGGAAATGGATACTCTCCAGTTTCTGGCATATAAAGTTAAACAGCTCTTCTCCTATGTTCTCCGTGATCAACAGTGCAAAATATGCACCTCTAAAAAGAGCAGAAGATAACAGAGACAATCTGAAACACCTTCTTCAGGCAAATTGTTTCTTGCCACTGACTTCAGTAGGACCTTATTATGTATTTTAACTATTAACTGTAGGGATATAAGTTTGCATAGCCATGCATATCCTTCAGGTTTTTTACTTTCAGGATATTCCTGTGAAGAAAGAATATGTAAGTCTCTAGTTACGTTATAAGAACAGATATATTCTAGATATGAAGCTCTCTCCCAATTTTTATTTCAGCTTTCCACAGAGTTTTTGAGCATGTTTGGATGATCAGTCTTCACCTTTGAACTGTCCTAGAGATTAAGATTAAGATATTGAAAAGACAACCCCAAAGATCAAGGGGAAGATTCATCTGATAAGTCTGCTGCACTGGCAAAAGTAAAGCTGAAGTTAATCTGTAAAAAAAAAAAAGTTCCTAGATGCAGCCCCAGAAAGCAGAAAGCACAATGACCAAGAAGTATAATTATTTTAGCATTGTCTTCCACAAGCACAAAAAGAGTTTTGGCAACATTGTTTTGTCTAATACATAGAAACACACATGGTCACAAAGAACCTGCATCTAGCTAATTCATCAAAATTATGATCTTGTAAGTATCAAAATAAAGAAACCATGTTATTTAAGTTTACCTGTGGAATTATTTGCATATAATGAAAATTCTGACTCTGTTGCAAATTCTCAGATTTCTTGCCCTTGAATATAAGAGTCTCTTGAGAAACAGATGTGCAGTATTTGGAGTCCTTGCATGCAGGAGTCTTCTTACAGCTACCTAGCTTCAGCTTTATGCAGAGAGGAGCTTCTGTCATTATTATTTCCTCAGCATCTATAATATAGATCTGTAGGCATATAAAGTGCTACTGGGATACAAGCTATTTATTTTCAGTCCTTCTAACCCCAAATAACTTTTGTGTGAATGCTGTATGTTGTAATTTATCCACCAGTGATGCAATCCATGGCATATTCTAGTACCTTTCACAGGGTTGGCTTGAAAAGTTATAGGGGAGGAAGTGTACTATGAAATCCTAAATAGGAAAACTAAAACTATTTACAATATCTGCCCACAGTGGGTAACTAACTTATGCATCATCTCACAGCTCACTGGAAATAAAGGGCATCCTGTGTTCTACATTTAAAAATAAACTCATAATTCTGCATGCATATCCTGGTCAAAATGATTCAACTGCAGTTCTCACCTCTTTCTCTCCTCTCTTCTCACCACTAGAATATGAGAAAAGGCTGCCAAAACCAAAAATTGACTGAAAAGTCTGTGCTGTTTTAGTTTTTGGCAGAAAAATAACAACCTCAAAACAAAAAAATATAATGAATTTGAGTGAAATACCCCACTTTGGTGAAAAATTGCAACACTTCCAGAAATGCATTTAGAACTGTTAAGTCAGCTGAAAGATTGATATTTCAATTTGTTTTATTTTGAGACAAAAGCAAAGGTTTAAATACTAGATATATCACACAGGAAAAGAATTTCTGAGCAGCTGCACTTATAAATAATTTCTGACATAACAGTGAGAAAGTTAACAAGCTTCCTATAAGGGGAGTATATATTTTTTATATGCCAACATGAATTACTGGATTAAATTTCTCATAAACAGTGTTATCTATCTAATCCAAGATACCTGTCACTATGGCATCCAACCATCACAGAGCAAGTGAACATATCACAGGATGTGTTACAATCAGAATAGAAAACTAAAAACTACATCTCCTACTTTTCCATTTGTCCAGCTCTGTTACAAGGAATTTTTATCTCTTCCTCTCTCATTATACAGTTTTATTTTCACAGTTATTCAAACTAAGTAGTCACAAAATGTCGTCAATGTAAGCTCCATAATTTGTCTAGGAAATAAGAGAATCCCGAGGAAATATTTCTTCATAAGGAAATATTACTCCCTACAAAATAAAACTTTTCACAGGAGTCTTCACACCAATCTGACAACCAGAGTCATAACAGGCTTTTAAATAATATTATTAACACAACTAGGAACATCAT
Source organism: Merops nubicus (assembly GCF_000691845.1). Taxonomy (NCBI): domain Eukaryota; kingdom Metazoa; phylum Chordata; class Aves; order Coraciiformes; family Meropidae; genus Merops; species Merops nubicus. The sequence continues at coordinate 852 of NW_008582464.1, read as the reverse complement.
AGTCGCTGTGACTCTCTGCAGATTGATATCCCTAAAATGTAGTTGATGGCTCTGCTATCAGTTTTAAGCTGTGCAAGAGGAAGGACAAAACCAATGTGTTTTTTGGCAGTGCACTTGGCTTGTAATTAGCAGCAGATTATTTATATTTTTTTCTGGATTACTCTTTTGAAGCCCTTCTTTTCTTTGTTCCCTTGCTCCAGGATTCTTTTTTTTTTTTCATTTTTATTTTTGTTTTGAAGATAGATGACATTATGCACTTGATGTTAAAGAATGTTATGTTCTTTTATGTCAAACTGTATCAGCTAAAAGAAGATGTAATTGTCTTGATACAGTCCATAGTTCTTCTAAGAACTGTGTCACTTGTTATCAGAACCTTTATTTACTTTGATAATTCAGACAGATTAAATTCAGACCCTTGATATCTCTGGTGACTATGCAAAAATAAAATGTGTCAAGAAGTTCCATGTAACGGATCTTCCGCAGATTATATATAATGAACAGCACCCTGTTCATTACTGTTCCTTAAGAGAATGTGAAAGCCAAAAGCAAAATTCTAAAAGTCACAAGAATAATGTAGTGAAAAAAAATGCACCTTAAAATCAGAGGAGCTGATGTCTACATTTGTCTTGCTTTATTTCTAGATAGCTGTCTTTGAATAATTTTCCTGCTCAGCCTGAAGTATTTCATTTATACTCCTAAAATCTTGTCGAGCTTCTTATTCCCCACAGTATCAGCTATATGTGCAGAATAGAGAGTTTCCTTAATGCATTGCATTGCAGAAAGCATGGATACTTTCAGGTGAAGTCCCTGGTGACTGTAAGAAAGGAAATATCACCCTTATTTTCAAAAAGG
>NW_008582463.1:0-226 GCF_000691845.1 Merops nubicus | reverse complement strand
TCTGGTGATCTGGTTCTGGTTCAATCCAATTCTGGTCTGATCCGGTTCCAGTCCTTGATCTGATTCCGCTCTGCTCCGGTTCTGGTCCAGTCTGGTTCCAGTCACTGATCCGGTTCCAGTCTGATCCACTTCTCGTCCAGTCCGGTTTCGTTCCAATCCAGATCCATTCCCTGATCTAGTTCTGGTCCTGTCGGGTTCTAGACACTGATCTGGTTTTGGTCCAGTC
>NW_008582462.1:0-15180 GCF_000691845.1 Merops nubicus | reverse complement strand
TCATTCAATATATGATTAGCCACTCTGTGATGCATATGCCAAGAGTGCATGGATATTTTCCATCTCTCTATCTCACCTCAGATCTAAATAGCTGTCTTTTTTTTCCTAAACCATAACAACAAATGAATAAGGAACATGTATTTTTTGCTAAAATTAGTTTTAATTTTACAGATATATATGGGCATAAATTTGTCAACGTAATCAAGCTATACAGTAATTCTCTGAACATTCTAGTTTTCCATTAGACAAACATTTTTTGAATCTGAAGCAGGATTGTCCTAAGGTAACACCTAAAACCCCTTTCTCTACCAAAACCAGATTGAATACCAATTAGAAGATATATTTCAATAAAATCAAATTCACCCTTTAAGTAAGTAGTTAAGGAAAAGGGGACTTGAGACTCAATATTTTGTCAGCACTCATTGTACAAACTGACACATAGAGTATAAATATGTGAAAATTATTAATATCTAAAGGTAATTCCCTTACTGCAGTGCAGGATCTACATTGTGGGATTATATTAATAGCTCCCCACTATTTTACCCAGGATTCCAGGTAATGATCTGGAAGCTGATTCTGGATTATAATGGTCCAGAATAACTACCTATTGTGTACAAAATATTACAGTTTTATCATTTGTACACATTCCTGCACTGTCCAGCAGACAACGTTATGGACCAAAATTTCTATTGTGTTCAGTGCAAATATACACCAAAAAAACACCCCAAACTCCTGACCTCACAAAATTCATTTCAATATTTTAATTTTATTTTCATTATAGAGCCATACAACTAGCAAGACATCTGTATAAGACAGATATTTTAATATTCTTTAAGCCTGTATGTCCCCTCTTTTTATTTATAACTACGTAAACATTTGCAACAAATTAAAAAGTTAGAAATGTGTTACATTTAGAATGTTAAAAATCTTTAAAGTTATATTTGTTAAAAATGTCTGTAAAACATTTAAGCAATTTTATTTTTACAAAGCTCTTTGAACCTTTGAACAGTAATGTTCCTACCATGTAAATTAATACACTTTATCTAGCTAAAATTTTTAATCTGAAAACATAGCTTGCTTCAAAATACCAGTTTCTCATAATTGTTTCTGTGGCAGTAAAATCCAACAAATATGATGTTTACTCATCAAGTCCAGCCTTTCAGCATCTTATTTACTTCTGAAGTGCTCTTTTGATAAACTGCAATTCAATCATTTTGACATTTCTTTGAAATCTAGGAAAAATATAACCCACAGATCCCTTCTGGGCAATTTTAAATTTATTTATATTTCTTAAAAAATTCAAAGTTGCATGTGTCAAATTACAGTTATGCCAATCTTAGCAATACTAACAGTAATCAAGTCTATAAAGCACTACTTTATTCCGTTGTCACTAATTCTTACACTGTCAACTAAAGAGTCTTTAAATTAATGTTAGTTTGATATATGCCAGAACGGTGAAAGCTGATAGAACTCAAGGAGACCAGAGTAATTCTAAAACACTAGTGTTCCTGGGGTGTCTTTTTTATGATTCTGGATGGAACCAACTATTTCTGAGCCAACTCCCATGATATCTGTTTCATAGATCATGTTGCATATCCTCAGTGTTGAAAAACGAATGCACATGTTCACTATTATACAAGTGGAATTTATTTACTTGCATTATACTAGGTGACAGAAACATTGTGAGTCTTCTTGTTGCAAAAATGACTACAACATGGTAGCATACTTATCTCAGGAGTGGCTGAAGAGTATTCTGAGGGTTGGTTAGGATCATGAGGCTTTAAGCAACCTGGTCAAGTAGAAGGTATCTCTCCCAATGGCAGAGGATTGGAACTAGATGAACTTTAAGTTCCCTTCCAACACAAGCCATTCTATAATTCTATAAACTTCCCATCACCCTTGATTGTTACCTCAGCATGTGTTACTTGCAGACACGTTCTTATGGTTATGTTGTATTGCAAACTGAGAAAAATAATGAAAACCAAATATATCACCATTTCCAGAGACAAATATGATTGTGCATCAATGAAAGATGAATATTTTTTTCTGCAACGTTCTTGTTGACATCCAGTTTGACTCCATCTTCTGAATTATGCTATTCATTATTCTGCCTCAGTGATTCTCTAGAAATGGCTTACACGAAGTCCAGAACAGTTTTCATTACAAAGATAAATAAGTAAATATCACCCACTCTTGCAGTCCTCAAAAGGTAAGAAATAATACAGATAAGAGCTCATTAAGGCAGTGGCTGCAATTGCAATGAAGAGAATTTATTTCTACCATGTTACTCCTTGCACTCTATTTCTGCATAAGCAATCGTGTGCATCACCATTTGCAGAAAGACAGTTAAGCACTCAAATTTGCAAATTCAGGAGATGACTCACAAAGAGGGCATTCTCTTAGGATTTATTTGCAGATGGGGGAAAAACAGCTTGACTCTGCAGTGTAGTAGATGATAAGGCTGTGGAAGACAGAGGATGTGTCTATCATTGAGAACAAAGCGCACGTTGCAAAATGCCTCTATCCTCTTCCTTTGAGAGGGAAATTGTTCTGCTGCTTCTATGTATTTAAAACACAACTCACCTATCACAATAACCAAGACCTCTTAAAGGTTACAATTTGTCATCAGTGAACACTGCACTACAAATACAATTACTATTCCTAAGCTCTCAGTGCCTAAACAGCAGTACAGTCATACAGATCTTTAGGAGACCAGGGAAGGGGAAAGGCAGAGAGGGAGAGTAAGCCATTGCAAGTTGTAATGAAAAATTACAGGCACTCTCATAGAATTAAATGCCAAATGAGTCAGGTTCTAGAGGAAGAAGCATTACTCTCTTCCTGTTCTGCTGCACTGAACGAATTACCATCAACTCTTGATCAGGGGTGCAAGATACCTGACAAATTCTGGAAACTAATTTACAGTATAAAACTCTTAAGCAGCTGAAGCAGACAATGTTAGCAAATTATAATTGTTCCAATGAAGGGCTGAGATTGGTCTCTTCCTGTTTATGGCACATATGTGTTACAGGTCTTAAGAATTCTGCTAAGGCTCTGCTCTGCTTAATGAAGAGATGCTCTGTTTGATTTAGAATTGCTCTGCCTCAAGATAGGGACTTCTGGCAGGAGGATTTCAATCAAAATAATTGCCCCGTAATCAAATCATTAATTATGTTTTTATGTAATGACATTTATAAAAAAGTCAAAAAACATGCTAATTTGCTCAAATAAAAATGAATAATATTTCTTAATTGGCTGTGTCTTAATTAGTTTAATTACCATACTAAATCTGTCTCAAGCTGATATATATCCACACAGAAGAAGCATTCCTGATCTTACAAAAACAAGTTTGTTTTCAGTCCTAGGAAATCCTGCTAGTGATTTATTACAAAGTATTGATGAACATGCTTCTAAACCAACTTTGCATTTTTCCATTTCAATTCAAGCCATAACAAAAGTTACTAGTTTTGTGATCAGATACTTTGGTAAGTAAATAGGCAGGAAAAACAAACAAAAATAAGAAACAAAACAGAAGCACTAAAGGCCAACACTGTAAGCAACTTCTCATCTGTAGTGTTCCCCTCTCTAGTAAACAAACATTCTGTTTAAAACTGGTGTTAGTCAGAGAGTATCAACTGCTAAAAACCTATGAGGAAAAAAATACAGCACAAATATGTGTGCTACAGCCCAGCAGAATGAAACTTCAGACTTACTCCTAATGCTCAAATAAACTTTTCAGTTGAAGCTAATTACTTTGTCACAGCTGATATTAATACTGATCTAATTACAGTAATTTCAATATACAGGTATCCCTGTTCTCACCACCCAAGGGAAGACTATTTCCAAAATTAAATACAAATGGGAGGTGTAAAAGCTGAGATCTGAAAATATTGCTGGGTTTCTGTATATTATACTGCATTGTATGAGCAAAGCCTCCAAAGCAGTTGTTTACTTTTTTGTGGTTTTGTTTGTTTGTTGCTTTATTTTTTATCTTTTTTTACTTCCCTTCCTCCCACCCCCCCCCCAAAAAACTACCACTCCAAACTCCCCCCCCCCCCCCAGAAAAATTCACATTCAAAAAGCACAACAAAAAAAATGTCTATTGCTTAATTTTTTCGGCTGTGAATTCCAGTATTCATTGTATGTATTCGTTCATACATAGGATATATGAATGTAATTCATGCAGCCACAGGATCTCCATTAACTACAACAGAGAGCCATCGGGCAGGGGACAGGACTAGAAATCACCTAATCCTTGAATTAAGCAGAGCCATCTGAAAAGCAAACATTAACAGGATGATCAGCTTCTAAGTGAAAACAGCTACCAAACAATGTAACAGAAGTTAAATTTGGCAATAAAGCCAAACTCTTCTCCCAGTGTAGGTTGTATCAACAGTTCTTCTCAGGTGCTAACAGAAAATAACACAAACATAAGGCTTTAACTAATATCTGTGAAAAGAACTAAGTGCCTCAAGGTGATATGCTGACAAGGCTCTTATGATTAAGCAGTGAAGCCATTAAACAAGTGACAAAATCTGCATGAAAAAAAAAAATTATGAGGATACTTATTGATTTTACTTCGACCTTCTGTTTGCATTATTTCATAAGATGCAAATGACAACTAAATGCACCAAAGCCTCAATGATCTACCGCTGTCACATTAAGGGTGAGAGTGCAACATTTGTCTGCCAGAGCCCAAGGGCTTGCACTGAGCAGTTTTACAAAGCCAAAAGTATGTCTGAGAATTCTGTCTCAGAGCCCCAGCAAAGGGGCTTGTGCTGAGATGTTCGTGTCTGATTTAGAGCCCTGGATAAGGACTTACACTGAGACGGTGCGAAAGAACTATTAGATTTATTAAAGCAACAGATACAGCAGGTTCAGAATTGCTGTTTGATAAATGCCAAAGGAAAATCGAGCTCAAGTTAGTAATTCCTGGGTACATCTGATACAGATGGAGTTTGTGTGATAGCCTTAATAGGTAATAGTAATGCCAGAAAAAGTTATACTGAATATTGAAGGTGCAATTCTTACCAAGAAGACATTGCTGTCTTGGGTGGAGGAAGAGCAGTACAGCCCATCAACCATCTCAGCTAGGCCTGTCAGTCTTCTCCTCCAACACGGTGGGCACAGCCAGCAGTCCAAGATGTATTCCCCTGTGACTTTTTAATAGCCTGGTTCCATCTGTCCCTGCCTTCTAGGTGATGTTTAGCATGGTCTGGGTGGAGAGCTGAGGTACATAGTCATATACATTTAGCATATATACTGTTAGGCTCATTACCGTATTTAGGGGCTACACTTTAATACTAATTTTGCTGTTAATTATGCAAAATACTTCACTTGGACATTATGGCCTTCAAGATTTATGTAAGAGTTGTTTGCTTTTGCTAGTTTAGCCAAAACAAGACCATCTTATCCTCACAAGACTCCTTCCTTCAGCTGTTTGACAGGCCAGCTCAGGGAACTTTTTCCCCAGAGACAGCACAAGAATCTCATAGGTACAAACATCTTAACCTTCCTCCTGAAGCACATTAAACTAGCCCGAATTCCTGTTTTATTGCAAGCTAGGCCGTTATTCTACAACTACAAATTAGAAAAAAGAGAAACATTTATTTCTTGACACTCCACCCCCACCTATCTCATCACTGTATAATCCATAAAGGTAAATTAAATCCCTGGATACCCGACAGCAGTCATAATTTTCAAACCATACAAGTGAACTTCTACAAAAAGTGCTAGCTTTAGTCTTGGATATAAAATGAATATGAATTCAATCTTAAGCAGTTTATTTGTAGTGCACACAATCAGCAGTGAATGAGTTTTTCTTCTCTAAAACCCAATTTCTAATGCAGTAGGAACGGGATATTAGATTGCAGAGGTGACTGAGTTCTGCTAGAGAGAGAGGACCCATTTTAGAGTTTATTTCCGACTTCATATTGAAATGTAATGTTTAGAGGCTTTTTTTTTAAAGTGAGGAAAAGTACCTGTATTCTATTTAATAGAAAAAAAAAATTGCAGGCATGAAAGCAACCTTCTGGTTTTTTTCAATTTTATATTTTTTTTTTTTATTAACATCCCAGGTTAATTTAGAGTCAATCACCCAAAGAATTTTAGTGTTTATTCTCCATAGAAATAGCATGTGCTCAGCTTTGATACACTGGTTCAACAACATTCACTTTCAGTTGCAGAATCAAGAATAAAACCGCTATGGTCCCATAATGAAGTCTGAATCTTCAAGTGAAAAAAAGAAATGGGACAAAATTAGAAACCAAAAGACAAATCCTGCAAAGTGTTTCACGTTAAAAAAAAAAAGACAAAAAGCTTCTAATACAGGTAAAGAAATATTTTGTCATCTGTCAAGGTCAGTAACGTCTCATTCAAAACCCATAATCCGTGAAATCATACATCAAAGTAGTCACATGGTTTTTTAGGAAAGAATAAATTCAGACCAGGTACAGGAAAAGATAAATTCACTACAACACTGAAAAAATAAACCCACCCAAAACCCAGAAAAAAAAAAATAATTCTTTGATATATAATGTTCATAGAAGTGGACAAATGCAGTTACAAAAGTAGTAGTAAAATATAGCAATGCATATGATTTTTCATAACACATACATAGTCATAAGTTACAAGAATAGAATAGTTAAAAGATTTATTTGTAGGCTGATATGAGTTGGAATTTTCTGGTATTAAATACCACTGTGACCTGAGGTATCACATCAGATTGAAAGGCAAAAGACTTTTGTAAAATAGTGGCTAATAAAAACCAAAATTTTTGTTTCTTTATATAGTCTAAGAGATACGTAAGGATGTAAATTGCTCTGGGTTCCACGTTATTTCTTTGGTGAATCAAGCTTGATTCTGTAATCCAAGAATATCCCCTGATAAAGAAAGACTGAACAAATTTGCACTTCTAAAAACCCGCTGTTATGCTTTCTTACCATTCTGAAATGCAAATCAGGAACACTTTGCAGCCATTGTAACGCTTACTAAATTTAAACTAATTCAGCAAAAGAATCTGGACTTGCATAAAACACCTTTATTATTATTCTGCATAATTAGCAGTTAGCAATGATGCACTATATTAATCACATTTATTACACAGGTTCCTTCAGACAAGATTGAAGCCCCATTATGCAAACGTAGGCTTTGCATAGATTTTACAAGCTATGTAACACAAGGTGAAGAAAGAGACATTAAACACGACAATGTTAGAACACCAAATATCATGTTAGCTCATGTTTATTCATTTTCTGAAGCTATTTCAAAAATACGGTGACATAATTAAGAGACAAGGTGCACAAAAAGGGGTGGAGTAGGATATACAAGAAAAGGAAGAAAACTAATGCAACAGTAAGATATGTAGGTAGGCATGAAACTCAGTTCAACAATGAGTGTAAATTAAATAATTTTTATAGTTTGGGGGGTTTGTTTTTGTTTTTTTTTTTAAATCAACTACATGTCAACTCCTAATCAAGGCTAAACAACTACCTGGAAAAGGGCAAGAGGATCCTATTAGAAACCAACTAAATTCTACCAGCTTACCAGCAGCAACAACAGAACCCATGAATGTTGCCCAAGATTGCTCAGTTTACATGGACAGTACCCTGAATGTCTATAGGTTTGTGATTTAGTGACTTACTTTCATTTCATTAGTTTTTCTCTTCAGATATCACCCTGGCCATATGGAACCTTCTGGATACCCGGCACAGATCTGTGCTCTGACATCTGGAGCACCTTCTCCTCTCATTTTCTTGCCTGGGTATCTGCAGGGCTGGCTCTCTCACACTGTTGGCACTCATTTCTCTTACAACTGCTGTGGTCTTCTTAACTATGATATCAGAGATGCCACCAACAAAGCTGGATGTTGGCCAGTGGCAGGTCCATTTTGGAGCTGATTGGAGCTGCCCCTTCTTCAATTTGGGACCAGCTCCTGGTATCTTCTCACAAAAGCTACCCTTGCAACAGTTCCCACGACCAAGACCTTGCCACATGAAGCCAATACATAACCACAATAATAATTTGCTAAAAAAAGGCAGGATGTAGTTAAAATTGCAGTACTTAACAGCCAGCCATCTGCAGCACTACAGTTGTAAGACTAACAGATCCATATTAAAAATTATGCACCTAATAACTAAAAATGAGCACTTTTAAATAGATAAAATAGTGACTGACAAATCCCTGAGAAAGCTTTAAAGAAAGCAGCTTATGTACCACAGAAAATTTGGTCATGGTGCCATTGCTTCTCATGAGCAAAAAGTGGGCAAATTAGCACTTCAATGTTCTAAGATGACATAGGTACTTGATATAGAATATTAAAATTGTGAACCACTATTTTTAAGATGTTAAAAAAAAACCTTGAAGTGTTGAATGTGCATATACTGAGTGTTAATCAGTGATGAGCTAGAGATTACTAGATAGTACGCAAGAGAAAATACTGTATGTAAAGGTAAATGGAGAAAGATTGCAAAATTTTAGCGAAATTTTCACCAATAGTCAAAAAAAATCTGAAAAAAAAGAAAAACCAGACCCACACAGTCTAGACAGTAAGAAACTATGATAGAATTCTTACATGAAAACAAAATTTCGCCCATAAAACAATATGCACAACTCTATAGCCTCTTATCTTGGCATCCTACTTGTAGTGGTAAAGTAGTTAGATAATTCATATTTTCAAACAAAAAAAGTAAAGGATAGGTTCTATCTCAAGAGTAAAAAGAAATTATAATAACCAGTTGCATGACAACAATAGAAAACCCTGCAGAAAATTCTTCTTTGCAAGTAGATTCAGTAGCAAGTGAGGTTGTTCTCAAAACTATGTTGGCCACATTATCAAAGATTTACTTCAGTGAAGTTTCTGGCAAATGATCCAAGAAACTAGTAACAAAAGACCTTATACTGAGATGTAAATACAGCAACACAACATTGCAGCCTCAGAGAATTGAATGATGAACAAAACAAGACTGCAATGTTTAGCAGCAGCAGACTCAGCAAGTCAATCCAGAAAGCAAATTTGCTTTGAAGTAAAAAAATAAGCTTAGAAATAAAACAGCAGAGATAGAATACAACATGCTTCATAAAATGCAGTCAATAAACACATCTATCCAGAGAATACGAGCTCATTCAACCAGAAGAGAAAGTCATGATGGCAAAATTACAGATATATGGTAAATCTAAAATACAGCAGAAAACTAAAGAGAAAAATCCAGCCAAAATCAAGTCAAATATCTCCATTTGAATTATTAAAAAAACTATTACTCTTAAAAATATGTAATGAATTTTTACTTTTAATTAATGTTGTGTGCACTTGGAATACTCTATAAATGGGCAGATGTGGTTTAGCATTAATGTATCACTGAATTACACTGTTGTTAGATCAACATCAGATTCTAATATTTGTAATTGTTATTACTACCACTATTTTTATATTAATATTGCATATCAATCATAATTCATAGTTTGTGAAACAGTATTTTGCTGCACTCTTTATAATTGGCATTTATTCACCTTCCGTGGGTAATGTGACCTGAGCTCTACCTGCCTGTCCTGTTGAGGAGTTGGGCACAACCAGTTGATAGTAAACCCTCACAGCAAAGACAGTGAGGCCACACTGGGAGTGCTGGGTCCAGCTGTGGGCTCCTCAACACAAGAGAAACGTGGACACACTGGAAGGGGTCCAGTGAAGGGCCACCACAAAGATGACTGAGGGCTTGGAGCATCTGTCTTATGAGGAGCAGCTGAGGACCAGGATTGTTCAGCCTGGAAAAAGGAAAGCTCAGGGAATCTTATCAATGTGTTTAAATACCTCATGGGAAGGAGTAAAATAATGGCAGACAGAATCTCCTCCATAGTGTTCAGTGATAGGACAAGAGGCAACAGATTCTGCACAACTCTGATGTCTTGCAGAGTTATTTTTTCTTGAACATTTTGATTAAGAGCACAAATTTATAGAATTAGCATAAGGATGAATTTGGAAACTGATGAGGGTTTTCCTTTGATTAAGTATACCACACACTGAGTACTTTACCATGTAATACACTAACAGGAGATCCCAGTCTTCATTACAGTCCTTGACTAGCTACCTCAAGCTTCAAGCGTCATCTAACTTCCTTTACAAATCTTCTCAATGGATGGGAGCGGGGTTAAGTAAAAGTTACATTATTTGTCTAACCAACAATGCAGCAAGAACCTGAAGATGACACTCCTTTCTGAATTGAACACTCTTCAGGGAGCTGTTATTATATCTAAGTGATACTTGTAAAAAAACATGGGAACATCTTCAGCAGTACCAAAGACTGATTGTAAAGTACTGAGGAACAGGAGTAGATTAGAACAGAATAGAACTATTTCAACTGGAGGGGACCTACTGAGGACCAACTAATCCAACTGCCTGACCAAGTCAGACCTGACCAAAACTTAAAGCAGGTTATTAAGGGCATGGTCCAAATGCCTCTTAAACACTGAAAGGCTTGGGATATTGACCACCTCTCTAAGAAGCCTGGTCCAGTATTTGACCACCCTCTTGGTAAACCCAATGTCCAGTCTAAACCTCCCTGGAATAGTTTTGAGCCATTCTCATGTGGTTCCCACAATGGTTGTAGATGTTTGCACAAGAATTCCAGTGTTTATATTTCACTACACGAGTGTTTTGAAAATATTTGATTTCATCACCACTTGAAGCATTACTAGTTACATACCAGCACTGCACACACTTATAAAAACAAACTGATAAATCTGAGAACTTTAAAGATGCAAACAGCAGCAATATATGATGCAAAGTTTTTATCAGCTTAGTTTTCATTGCCTTGATAACTGCAACAGAACACATAACATATACAAAAAACTCTAAATTCATAACTAAACTACTTTAAGCTTAAAAGAGTTTGGTTTGGAAATTGGCTATTTTCAGGTGAAGTATTAACAATAAACAAGATATTGCATTTCTGCCTTATTAAAAACTGTTGAGATTGATATAAGGTGAAGAATACATTTTTCAATTTCAGTTTTCACACTCAGACAAACCAAAAAAGAAGTTTGTTTGCTTCAATTAATGAAGCAAACAGAATGAAGAGACTCAGTATCATTGTGCTAGAATTGACAAATACAGCTCCCGGGTAACGAGTTTGGGGGGAAAAAAAAAAAAAATTTGTTTTACTTTAGGTTTATGAACAAATATTTTACGCTTTGAAAGAGCAACCTGTATAGATTTTGAGCTCTGGTTCTTTTCATGTATGGTCTAATTATGTATAATAACTGCATTTTCAAATGAATGGAAAGCATTATGACAAAATAAATTCAAAAATATATAAACTTAGCCCCACGTTTAGCAGAGGTGGAGTGAATATAATGAGCAAAGAGACACATCTTTTTAAATCAGAAGAAACAGAAATATATATCAAGAATGCTGTCCCACCTAATTTGTAACAGACTAAAAAAATCCCTGCTTAATAAAGCAGCTATGATACTGTCCTTTGAGTACGAGTTAATGCTGGAATATGAACATCCCAATGAAAAAAAAAAATAGTATTGTTAGAAAGAGAAGATATTTTATATACTACAAGGGGAAACTAATTTCTCCCTAAACTTCAACGTTCAGCCCAGAGTCAGGTAAAGTACCTTAATTCAAAATATTCTTATTAAACAAAGATAAAAATGCATGGGAGTTACTACAGGGATCTGGAGACTTTTAGACTTGTACTCTGAGATCATTAAGCATTTAAATATAAAAAAGGTAGAAACTGTTTTCTGGGAAGCTGCTGTAAAAGAAGTTTGATTAGTCCCTAGAATCAGCAATTGCCTACACGGATTCACTTCCTAAGCTTTCAGGTATGTGAGAGGGCCCAGGCAACCACGTTCATTGTGTCCAGATCTTTTGTTTTGAGATGATGACAACTATAACCACAGAATTCTAGCAAATTAGATGTAGAAACTGTCCTATGAATATCCTGGTCTGTCCAAGGTGATGTCATTTAAATTAATTTTAAGAACCTGAAAAAAAGTAGTATTCCATAGTTTGCCTAATCCATCTTCTCTAGTGTTAGAAGCTTTTTCTTCTCAAACAAAATTAATCATTTTCATTGTCATCTAAACCCTGTGCTTTTGTATTGTAACGACAACACAAAGAGCAGATTAATTCCTATCTTCCTGCAGAATACTTCATGTATAAAAATGTATTATCCTGCTTTTGTTTTCTTATGCATCTCTTCTCTAGACATCTTTAGATACTTCAGTCTCTCTCCTTGTATCATTTCCAGATTTTCAGTCAATCTTATTTGGCTCCTTGGTACTCTAATTGGGCGACATCTTCCTTAAGGTACGGGTGTCTTGAACTGGTCACAGCATCACAGGCAAACATTACCATTATAGTCCCAGTTGTAAGCTAATTTCTTACATCATACAAAATACACCTATGTATACAACCCAGAAAAGTGTTGCCTTTTTAGCAAAGCACTATCATTGTTACTTACTAGAGACTACAATAAAATTTATTATTTTACCTCTGTATTCTTTTCCAAATGTTACATCTAGACCAACCGTGTCTCATCTTTTTACCTACATGTTAGGTTACTATTACATGTATGAAGAACAGTACATTTATCCCTGTAATCCACCCGGCCCCATAATCAGTTATTCAATGTGTTTATTAACCAGTATGGCTACTGCCCTTCTTCGTCTGTATCAACAATTTAGGCAGAGTGTTTGCTATTAATCCACAAGAATTATAATCCATGAAAATACCAACAATTAAAAGAAAAACAAACACAGAAAGCAAAAATCAAAAAAAAAAATCCAAGTAGACTCCTGCAGAATCACAGGTGTTTGTATCCTGCCAGTCTTCACTTTGACAGCAAATCAATCATTACTTCTCTCCTGGTACTGTTTTTCAATTGGTTGTGAATATACTTTGTAACACCTTTTTTCTAGACTAGATTTCCCTTAACTGGTTCATGGGAAAAATCAAGACAGAGTCAAAACAAGCAGCTGAGTCAAAACATTCTGTGTCTTATGTCAGTCTTCAATCCATAAACCCTCCTCCTTCTCATGGAAGGAAATTAGAGTCATTTATCACTGCCCAGCTTCCTCCCCTGTTTCTATCACGTGCGTGCACAAGCACGTGCACACACACACAAATTTATCACCATTCCTCCAGCTGAAGTTGCTTTGGCAGAACCTGGGACATTTTTCGTTCTGTTGTGGTTTTTTATAGCATAACAGGGGCTAGTTTTCTGTTTGCTACAAATCTACACCACCAATTGCTGCTGTTATCATACATAACTGCTAGAGTTTCAGCCAGCATGTTGCTGATAATTCAGAATGGAGAATTCTCTAGAGAAAGTCATTATGCAGTACATCATAAAGCAATACCTAAAAGCAATCAAAAATTTCAAATTGCAAGCTTAGTGCTGGGAACTAAATGTTTCTGTGAGTGTTTTGACAACATTTACTGTCAAGTGAAAAAAAAATAAAATTCTGTATAAAATGGTGTTAATACTTTTCTAACATTTAGTGCAAGGACGCAGCAGGAAACAAACTCTTAATCAACAACCTGTAAAGAGAATCAGGTAAATGTTTACTCATCTGTTATGACTTGACTGTCACCCTTTTCTTCATATTCTTCCTTTACAAAGTACTTTTTCAGTGTCAAGAGCCATGGCTGGCCACAGTTGCTGGGGTTCAACAGTGCCAGCTTTAAACCCAAAAGTAAAAAAAAGTTAATTTTTAAAAAACGTTTATTAATCCTTTTTTTTTTTTTTTTTTTAGGGAAAAAAGTCAATGACAATACTAACTCATTTCAGGAGGCTGGTGTTTCAGAAAACTGCTTTTCAATTGCATGAGCTAAAGTGGATAGTCAGTCTCTCACTAGAGAATCTTACCTTCAGTCAGAGTCGACCTGTGTTTGATCAAAGAGAAAGAGTGAAGATGCACAGAATGCAATAAATTAAATGAGGTCACAGTTCTCTTGCTAATTCTAAAGAGAGGTGGATTTTTACTTCTTGGAGAATTGCCAAGCAGATGAGTTTATGCTGTGTATAACCTCTCTTCTCCTTGACCCATAAAAACAGACTACCTGAACCTTGTCATTGTAGTATGATAACGTTTCTAAGATTCAAAGTTTTCCTTGCTGATTTATATTTACACTTATCTAAAGTGTGAATGAAAAGTAAAAATATTCTACACTTGTTCTTCCATGAATAACTATGTGCTTTGGCCTCTTTTAGGTCTTCCAAGGTCAGATCCAAGCAGTAGAAAGAGTTTTCCCATTCGTCTAACCAAAAATGCTCATAAATTTTCTCAGGATTCTACAAAGGCAAAATCCTTCTTACTGGTTACGGTTTGTTGGGCTAAAAGTTACACACTAAGTGAAAACAAGGTTTCACAATCTACCATGATGTCCGATACATTGTTGTAGTAGTTGTTGATTGAAACACTGAAGTTAGTGGATTTACAACAGGACAGAACTTTTAGGTAACTAGAAATCCTCCTGAAGAATTTGAAGACTTAAAAAATATTCAAGAGAAAATCCTAGAAATTCCCACATCATGAACTATGCTGCCAGTGATTAGCGAATTACGTCACAGACTATAGATGATTTTTTGAGTTTTGAATAACACTATATAATGCTTGTCTCTCACACTCAACTAGGTATTTTAGAAGCTGGGCCAGGGTAAAGGCAAACAAAGAGTTCGCTGTAACGAAGAGTTACCCGTGATAACATTAATGTACTTTCCCTCCATGGTTCAGCATACACAAAAGCCTATTTCAACAATCTGATTCGTGGTGGGTACTAGTACCCCACCACCAGGTCTCCTGTGGTGTAGCACAGGTTCTGGTTACTCCACACAAAATTTGTTCAGTTAATGCATTTTAGGATGATTGATCATTATCCCAAATCTTAAGGAAGAGTGACTGAAGAGTTCCAGTAACTGACATGGTTTTGTTCCACCCTTAAATGCAGCAGTGCTAACATTAAGAAGACTTTGAGACAGGCTGGTTTTTTAAAATATCTTAGTGTTCTTTGCACAGACCTTTTTTTTTCATAGTCAAAGATTCATTGAAGTAATGCCCTTGATATTGTTGTCTTCTCATACAGCCAAGCGCATTTTCATGCACAATATTTTTTTTTAAACAAAATACATGCAGATATATGTACTAAAATTAAATATATATTTAATATAGATTTTT
>NW_008582461.1:0-2315 GCF_000691845.1 Merops nubicus | reverse complement strand
TTTTGTGCTTCCAGCATCTGACACATGTCTTATTAATCACAAAACCAATGTCAAAGGAAAGCCTTTTGACTTTCTTATTCATATTACCAGTGTAAAAACAGTTCACTTCGTAAAGGAAAGCCTTTTGACTTTCTTATTCGTATTACCGGTGTAAAAACAGTTCGTTTCATTTTTTCTTCCACATTTATTATTGCATATTTATTTTGTATCTGAACATGTCTTTTCATTCTTCAGAATCAAATCTTTCATGTTTCTGAGCAGTTATTTTTTGTTGCAAATTTCATTCTATAAAAAGACTGTAGATTTGAGCTGCTCATTCCATTTGCAACAAAAGAGGATAAAAAACTAGAAGCCTGAGTTTTTTTACTTGCTCTATCTACCACCAATTCATGCATAACAAATATTTGGAAAAACTTGTATTTAAAATTTTTCTTAGCTGGCAGCAAGAAGAGATATAATCTTACTCTCTTTCTCACTTCACTTCCTGGTACTGAAATTTCACCACTATATAGATTTGAAGATGTACCAGAAAACATTCATCAGATACAACCTTTGGGATCTGTCTAGCTGTTTAAGGTTTAGCAATGTACCTATATATGTGGGGTTTCTAAACAAATGCCACTTTCTCAATGAACTACACTTAAATTTGCTGAAGAGGTTCTAACACTATTCCTTTGGCCTTTAGAGGCGGGGGTTTTGTTACCATTCCAGGAAACCTTGCCACTGACAGATTGCTGATAGTTCTGAGAATAAAGTTCAACTCCACTACACTGAGCTTCCCACTACCTTAATGAAATTCCTGGAAGTGCTTTTTTTCAGATAGAATTACTAAATGGTACAACATAAAAACAGGAAAATGCAAGTAAACTAGCTGAAGTAGACACGCTTCTGAAAATGCCTCAAAGTTCAGGGATATAATACTAAGAATGCCACTAATCAATCTCCACATCAGTGCCTTGCCTTCTAAATGCAAAAATGGATCTGAAAACAAAGGCACTACAGACTCATTCATTATTCACAGAAACAGTCAAGCAAATAACTTGTGTTTTCTGCATGGATTATGTTAACATTACCTGAGCATCTGCACATCTCAAAGGCTTATGTAGTGTATCCTTACTACACTCTTATCAGTTAACAAAACTCTGCTTCACCATTTTCCTGTTGGGGATCTAACACATGATGAAGCACTAGGCACTGGTCCTCCATTAAAGCTTTTACCTACGATAGTACCACTGTCCAAAGCACATATATCTCTTGCATACTGGAAGCATCTGAAATCCACATCATCTTGAAAGCTGCAGAAGACTGAGAAAATCATCACAGGGCTCTAGTACCTCAGTGTGCAACCAATTATTAAGGCACTGTATGAAATGTGTACAGTAACCTGTTGCAATTTGTGGTGCCAACTCAATTAGTAGTGTTTTACAGATGTCTACGAGTTCATCTCTTGCTTGGAAGATAAAGAAGAATACCTACATTTCAGCCCCACCAAGGCTTAAGGGTCATAGCTGTTCAGCATCTCCAAATACAGATGATTCCAGGCATCATCTGGAAAATTCCATTAGATACTGAGGCAGTTTTGTTCATTGGTTGATAACCAAATTGGATTTAGGTGCTGAACATGGAAATTCTCACCAGAGCCCTATCAAGGTTAGGTAACTGGTCAAAGGCAACCTGCTACGCATACTGTAAGGAAAAGATTTGAATTTGTATTTTTCAGATCTGAAGAAAGTGTCTTTACACTTCTAGATCAGAGATCCTAACAGTGTTTACATATTGAATAGTTCTACCACAGCAAAATGTCTTCTGCCACCTGAAATACGTTTTCAGAGAAATATCCTGAAAAACTAAGATATGTGCATAGTGAGAGGGACAGGTGGAGAGAAAGGATGCTGTGTGCAATTTGCTGCTGCAATAAGTTATGGTGCAAAGAGGACTATTAAAGGAACTATCACACAAAAATCTGAGGAACAAAGCAACACAAACATCTTACAGACTCTCCTCAGAAAGCTTTAAGTGGGACCCACCTACAAGGTTAAATTCAAAGAGGTGTAAAGTATGGTAAAGAGAAGTCTGGTATGAACTTTTTGTGACAGAAAATGTACCTCTCCATGGAAGAGATGCCCAGGAAAAACTTGATATTTTTCTTGTTCAGGAAGCAGGAAAGTTGATGAGACTGTCAGATTCACACAAAAGGCAAACAGGAAGAGCTGGGCCAGGTAGCTCAGAGCTAATAGCTTGTGTTCCTTTAACTCATTTTGCAGAAAGATACTGTTCCTGGTTTTCTATCTTGCCCATTTAACAATATGGTGAAC
>NW_008582460.1:0-33846 GCF_000691845.1 Merops nubicus | reverse complement strand
TACCCTTTTTGAAAATGGGGGTTATGCATTTTTTCCCCCCTTTTCCAGTCAGTGGGGACTTCACCAGACTGCCATGACTTTTGGAATATAATAGAGAGGGGTTTAGCAACCTCATCTGCCAGCTCTCTCAGTACCCGTGGGTGTATCCCATCAGGTCCCATGGACTTGAACACTTTCAGGTTCTTCAGATGATCATGAACCTGATCTTCACTTATGGTGGGCGGTTCTCCCTTCCTATCAAAACTTTGTGAGAAAGAGAACAAGAAAAATGAGATAGGTCAAAAACAAGAGAGAGAAGAGAAAAAGAAAGCAAATAGTCATTGGCTTGGTGATTAGGATACTTGTGTATGCTTTGAAATCCTTCTTTCATGTACCTGGGCTGAGCACTGATTTAAACCTCTGTTTTCCACATTACAAATTAATACCTCAGACTCCTTCTTTTGTAGGTTCATACATTCTCTAGTTTCATCCATGCATTCTTTTCTGGAGCTGAGAAATGTTTTGCAAGGCAAGCGTTATGAAAACCAACAACTACATCTTATGAAGCTTTTGTTAGGTGAATTAACATTTTCCACCGAAGAAAGCATAAAAATGATCCTTTTTTTTGTCAAATCAAACAAACAGTATTACATTATAAGACAGGTAAAATAAATTTTTACTGTTTTTTAATGGATATAATAAATTCTTCCACATGCTACCACTCATTCATTCATAGCCTGAAATTAGATTTTTTATAAAGCAATTTTAATTACATGCTACTGTAGTTACATGTTCTGTATTAGTCTTTGAAGTTACTGCATTGACCAAAATGTTCGAATGCATTGTGCAAAATAAAATATTTGGTAAAATATCTATGGTTATGACAATCTTTAGAAGAATGTTGGAATGTTTGAATCATGGCATGTGTGGTACTGACAATCTGTGCAATACAGTAAGAAAATGCTGATTAGCAGCTGAAATTCTTTAGGGGCCTGATCCAAAGCTTACTGGTATTAGTGGAAATATTCACACTGAGTTTAGCAGATTTCAGATAGAATCAGACTCCAACACATTAAAAATTACTAGTGTGGAAGAACTTTTTCTTTCTAAAAACACTGGAGGCAAATATATTAGTTTTAAACAAGGGGAATATCATTGTGAGCTAAATCTGTAATTCTAAAGTAGAACATGTGTATGATAGGTCTGAACAGTGATTTAAAACAGATTTGAACTGGACTGGCACATTTAACTGACAAGACTTGGGATTATTCTGTGCTCTAAAAAAAGCACTTAAATCTGCATGTTTCCTGTTTTTCTAAAGTTAGAGATCAATTTGGGACATTTTAGCACAGTACATCACTTATTTCTGTTTCAGATTTTAAAAATTGCTTTGAAGTGTATGCCAGAAGCAAAATTATTTCTGCCCATAGATGAAATAACTCATTCTCTGTGGCTTCCTCAAATGTGGAGTCAATCTCTGCTTAAGAAAAATATCATTTTTAAAAATAGAATCATATATAACTCCTAATTTTATGTTTAGCATTTAGCATTCAGAACACACTACGGGTGCAATTGTGGCACATAGACATAACCTCTTCTGATGAAGCTGCATCAAAGATGATATGTCTTAGGTACAGTCTGCTCTGGGAAATAAGAGAAAGAGGAAGGTCTGTTGTCCATTGCACATTATGCCAATAAAAAAGTTTAATCCTTCTGGATAGGTTGTTTTTAGAAAAGTGTGGAGGAGTTAGAAAAATTTGTTCTATTTCCAGTATTTTTGACCCTTTCTTAAAAGAGACTCTCTTAAGCAGTGCAAGTTAATGCAAAATAATTGGAGTCTGTTACCTCCTTGCCTGGCATTCTCAGATATATAATGTATGATGTGCTAAAAGAAAAGAGGATTGATTTATATCTTTGGACCCTAGCATGAAAAGTGTTCAGGAACAGTTGCTGTCTGCTGTTCTTGAACAGCTGTCTTGCTAGCTGGTGTTAAGGTCTTAATGCCAGGCTTTCACACATACACAGAAGATCAGGAGCAGTCACACAGTCTGCCCCTGTTTAGATACAGAACAGTACAGAAATAGAAAATGTAGTGTTATGCTGTATTTGAAAAAGACATCCAGTTCAGACCATCACAACTATAGTCACGTTACTACTAGCTGGTTTTCAAAACCTTTTCTTACCAATTTTCTTCATAACTCTGAATTCTGAAATATTGCACTAAGGATAGGATCTGTGAATCATGCTGGAGACAGTTCTAGCATTGTCTGGGACAACAGAGAGTTGTCTTTTTGCCTTGATAAAAGGGTTTTGTCAGTGGCTGAAGTGGATCTTTGAAGGTATTAGTTTTGTCACCCTTCTATTCATATCCTTCCTAGATTTAGCGCAAATCCCACCATCCCTTTTGACCTGAGTTTGGGAGGACACATTTTCTTTTAACGACCCATCACTAAAGCTTTTGTCTGCATGAAATATTAATGAATTTGGTTGATGATATAAAATCTAAAGTACAGTTGAGAATAAACATTTTAAATATGGAATTTAATTTTACATTCTTTGCTGAACTTATTCATTCTGGAATGAGTAAACTGGATGTACTTATAAATGCTTTACAATACTATGTATGAGAACATGTAATAGGCTAACAGGTGTTTATTCTGAATTTGAGATGTGTTCGCATTGTTTAATGGTATGTGGTGTAATGTTTGGGAAATGAAAGTATATAGAATATTCTCTTCTGTGATTATCTTTTGATGACTTGGAACCTCTGTTTGGACCCAGAAATGCAGAGTAAGTGTGAAGGCTTTTTTTGAAAAGTGTGGTTAACAGTAGAAATGTACCTTTCCAGAGAGGTATTTACTAAGGCTGATTGAAGTTCAAAGCCTGAATAAGCAAAACAGCCACAAAAGTTGTCCCAGTTATGGTTCAAGTATGATTCTGCATATTTTTTTTATAATTAGGTAGCATATTGGAATTATAAAATTGTGATAAAGAAAGATTTGGTGAAAACTGTGCTGCTCTGATATTTTGCAAGAGTTACTGAAAATAAGTTAGGTGTGAAGTATTTCCCAGATGGTAAAAATTCACTCCAAGGAATTTAAATTGATACGCAAAATGTTGCTATGTTCATGAAGCTCCTTTTGCATCTTTAAAAAGAAAATTGCAGTGTACTCTAATCACTGCCAATTGTACTATAATTTATTACAGGGAAGATTATATGAACACAAAAATTGCAGGTGGAAATTTGATCTCTCTCTACATTAAAAACTTGCAGTATAACATCCTCATCTTTCAAGTTTTGACCTATTTTTGTCAAATTATCATGAAACAGCTTTCTTCAGTGAAATATCAGTAAAACATTGTGCCCTTATGAAACAACTGTCATTGATAATTTAGTTACAGAGACATTTCTCTTGGCATATGTATCAGTTTCTAAAAAATATTTTTAATCAAAGGATTCATTAATGTGTTTGAAATATTTCAGTTTGTTCAGGATAACAATCTAATATAAACCTTTCTTCAAATTCCTTAACATTGGAGAAGTCTTACCAGTTTAAATTGTTTTGCTGTCTGAAGTACTGGACTTTTTTTTTTTTTCAAAATTTTACATATAATTTTGTTATCTAACATTTCATATGTGCTTTATGCAAACTAAGCCAATGCAAGTAATGTTTACTCGATTAAAGAACAGAAACATATGTATTTAATTATCAGCATAATAATCAGAACTAATTCATATACTAAATAGCACGTTCTTTCTCAAGTATGACTCACATTGGAAGAACTAAATTAAATGCCTCCATAATTAAAATATCTATAAACTCAATGAAGAGAATGATTCTTCTGAGTTAAGCAAGTACTTGTACATGCTCATGCATACACTTTTTCCTAGGATTTCCAACAGAGAACTTAAAAGTTTTCTGAATAGCAAACAAGAGCAAAAAGACTTCAGCTGTGAGTGATCCTAATTCTCTCCTTGCTTGTGCATCATTCAGAAGCTGATAACAGTTTCACCCATGTAGCTCACAGTACTTGTCTATCTAAAATACTAAGCAAGGAAAGTATATTGTTTAATTTCTATGGCAAAAAAAAAAATGTGTGATGCTTCTCATAAGTCAGCTGAATAGTTTGCATTGTGTTCTTCAGAGGCAGCTGCCTGTCAGTGGTAGCTAAAATGTGTTTCATGAGATTTGGATCAAAGCAGTTATATGAATGACTGTGTTTCTAGTTATTTATGTGCATTTTGCAAGGAGAATTGCTGCATAGATTTCTGTGTACAGATTGTACAGCATTGTGAAAGCAAGCAATATAAGCCTTTCAGTTTGTGATTTTGAGAAATGAAGGTGCTGTTAAAAGATTTTTTTTTCCGAAAATTTTTTTTTTTTTAAAGTTGACAGTAAAATACTAGAGGAAGACCTGAAAAATGGAGAGATGAATGCAATTCATTTTATAAAGCAGCCCAAGATGATGTTCTCACAGCAACCATGTTTTAAATTAAAACAAAAACAACACAGAAGTATAAATTTCCAATTCTCTTAAAAGCTGAAATATGGATCCATAATTCTTAAGCATTTATGGCAAATAAAGAGAGCAAGACAGGCATGTATCCAGCAGTAAAGGAATATATCTGGCTGTGAGCTAACCTGTGACACACCAGTAGGCTAATAATTGTTTTACTTTTAAAGAGATAAAAGATCACATCTACATTAAGTATAATAAATGAAATGCAGCCACTCTTGTAAGTGATATTTATTGTCAGATATCTTATTAGTGGAAATCATGCATAAAAAATTAAGTATGTATGTTTAGCAAGAAGATGAGAAACTAGGTTAAATGCCAGTTCCTAGAATTCTATATTTAAACTAAAGTATGAAAAGAAGAGATCTTAGCAACCTCAGTATCTACTTTAATATTTGCCTTACTGCTATGAATTAGATTATTCTTTGGTGTTTGATGAAAATTACTTATTTTAAGACATAGTTGCTAGAAATTAATCACTGTTTTCCTAGCATCTGTATCACTGATCTGGTCTTTAGATGGAACCCCTCCTTTTCTAAAGCACAAGGAATTACCATACATTTGCTATTTTTCTAATTCAGTTGGATATGCTAAATACTCAGATCTTGGCCATGAACCCATGTCGACTCTTCAGTTGCCTGTAGCTTCTAGCTTGAAATACCCTGACTATATTTCCTTCGGTATCAAATGAAATTCAGAGTATGTAGAAAGACTACACTCTAAGATACAGTTATAGAATGATTGCTAAAATTAAATCTAGCTTTATTGTAATTACTATTTTTAAAATAGTGTGGGGGATATAATGTTAATGGTACAGTTAATATTCTTTATTCGTTACTAATGCCTGTTTAAATAGTGCAAGTATAGATTGCTGGTATTTTTTTTAGTGAGACATCACTAGAACCACATAAGCCAAAATGAAACGTGGTACCACTGTGCTATGACTACCTTGATTTGGTACAATAGTACTAGTTTTTAGGCTGCAGTGATTTTATAAAGTCTATGCTTTGCTGTTCAAGATGCTAGCTGAGTAATTCAGCTCAAAAGGATCCTACCCATTATGTCTTACTGGCGTAGAACTTCCTGTGAAATTAGTAAGATAATTACTTCTGTAAATCTTGCATATATATAGCAGAAATTAAGGCAAACTATTTTAGTGCTTTTCTAATTATAAAGATGTTGCTAAATATCAGTGATTATTTTTGTCTAAACAGTGAGTTTAAAATTCAGCTTCCTTAATGACTCGATGCATTCTAGAAATAATATAAGTTGTTGATATCAGTTCTTTTCAAAATTTGTTGCTGTAAAATGTGCATGAAAACCAGACAGTTTTTCTGATCATATGTAAAAACATACTACTTCATAAACTAGATACTAATTCTGGATTAATAAGATTCCCATTCAGTGAGATTAATTCTTCCATGGTTTGTTTTATAGCAGTGGAGCTGGGTTGCCTAAGCAACCAGTAAAGTACCAGGACTGAGATGTGGCTGAGTCTTTCTTCCTCTTTCCTAGCCTGAAACTCAGTCAGTGCTGTGCAGAGCTCCCAGCCTCAAGTGCCTGTGTAAGGAAAGCATTGCCCATCGCACTTTAGAAAGCATAAGAGAATTAATGCTCTTGGAATAGACCAAACCTGTGCTGTTTTGTGTTGAGGGGTCTCCTAGAAAATACAGAGCTGAAGCTGTTGCACTGGATGAGGTCAGAGAACCAAGGGTGCACATCTGAGGGCGTGAAGCTTCATTAGCTCTCTTCTTAAAGGGGAAGTTATCAGGGAGAAAACTGAAGCCCCAAGAAGAGATGTAGCTTGATGGGAGAAACACACAGAATATACATAATATAGTGAAGTGCTCCCAGCCCTGAATCAGGGTTGACATATGGATGATGTCCATAATCAGGCAGGATAATCTTCCTCTTGGTTTTCTCTCAAGGCCTGGCCAGCCTTGGGTGAAAACCAATTAGAAAATCATCACCAGGTGCCCCACCTTTAGAATTAACATCAGGTGTCCTGCCTCTAAAGTTAACAGTATAAAGGTTGGTTCTGCTTGCAAGGAGTGGGAAAGTTTGTTTGTGTAGTGGGTGTGTTATGTGGGGTTTGCAGTTATTGGAAGGGCTCACTGACTGTCCATTACAAGCAGAGCTCATAGTGGTGGTGGGACACTACCACAACTGGGGCAGAAAGAGAATTTTGTATGTAATAGTGCTTCTTGGTAATTACTATATGATTGGAACTGGGCTAATGACCTGGCTTGTTCTGTCTCCCATGACCTGGTTTCTGACTTGGCTCACTCCTGTCTTTGTCATATATTGTGAGTGAATATATTGATCTATTTATTTCTCTGTTTGTTATCCACCTCGTATCATCACTATATACTTCAGAATGGGATGGAAAGGTCTGGCCTGTGTGCTTACTGTTGATGGCAGTGCTCTTCCTACTGGGACAAGCAATCAGCTAAAGATGTAGTGATGTGCAGGCAATCATGAACTCTTGTTACAGCTTCACTTTCTCTGCATACAGTTCAAGTCTTGCCCAAAAGATGTGTAGGTCTGTGAAGCAGTGTTCCTGGGCAGGATATTTTCAGGAGTCCAGTGTCTGGTTTTAACATTTCAGCTATTGTTAGTTTAAGAGGCACTTAACTGCTCCTCCTCTTGGATTAAACAGAAGGTGGATGATAGGCCAAATGCTTCAACAGAGTTTATCCATCTCATTTTTTTTGCTGCAAATAGAAAATATCAAATTATTTGAAGTCTTCTACCTCTGTTTAATATACAGCAAAATGTCATTGGTAGATGATGTTGAAATATGTGGCAATCAGAAATGGCCATGTGATGTTCTTAACTCGTTCTCAAATTTGTTCATGTGCTTCAGTACTCTAGGTTATGTGCTTCAGATCAGAAAACTGGAAATAATATGTTAAAAGGATTTTGGTTTTTAAGTTTATACAATGAGAAAGGTTTAAATTCTTATACTAACATTGGCTTTCCTGGCTTTAAGTACTTGATCTCTCACATTCATCTCTGAAGTAATTTTTTGTCGTGCAATTTTATTTGCTTGTTTATAAATATTTTCCACAGGGCAGTAATAGCAGATCCTATTTGCTTCATTTTAATTAAAAATTGAAGTAAAAATAAGGTATTTTAAGATGAGTCTTACATATAGTTAAAGGAAAAAATGAAAACTTTACTTCCTTTTTTTTATTCCTTTTAGTGGTGAAGAAAATAAGATGTGAATTTACCATAAATTAATTGAGAGTAACTCTGCTGCACATGCAGATAAGAAATTCTGATGCTCCTAGCTCACTTTTTTGAAAGTGGTTTTGTTACCTGAAGAAAGAGGTGATGGGTTTGTGGGCTCCATTTTATTCCTTTCCTCTTTCCATCAGCTATGAACCTCGATGGTCCATAGTGTAGCAGTCTTTTACAGTCTCTAGAACATTAACAGAGACCCTCAACAAGTTTTTCTTACATAGGCAGGCTGAATGGGAATACGAAAAAGCCATGTCTCTGCTACCAAAGAACTGTAGACAAAGGCAATTTATTATTTGAAAACAGCCTTTTTGCTAAATACCTGATGGTTTTGCTTTTTGCTTGTATAAACTCTCTCTTCTTTATGGAATGGGTTGGGTGGGTAGGGGTAGTGTCTTCTAAAACACTTGAAGCCCAACTGGAAATCCAGACCTGTGACTATTTTAGAACTGGGAGAGGACAGTAAGAAACACCAATCCATGTAACAGTTCCCATATATGGGTGGCTTTGCTCACATACACATGAGTTGAGGTCAACTGATCAGCTCAACTGAATGAAATTACCTATATACCTAATTAGGTATAAACCTGGTCTTTTTCTAGGGGGAAAAAAAAAGTTAAAATACTTTTTTTTTTTTTTTAAAAAAAGCAAAGTTTTTCCACAGCTTAAGTTTGTTGAAACATCAGTAATTAACATGAGAAAAGTCCAGCCTACGTAAGTCTATTTATTTCATTTTCAGTATTTGAAAGCTTAATAAACTGCAATTAAACCATGTGCAGGTATACATTCCATTTCTAAACAGTTTCAGTATATGGTTTGCTTTTTAAAACTTTTGTTGTCACAATATGACATAAATAAATGCAATAAAAAGAAGGCTTTGCATACTGTTAAAGCTCTACATATTAGTAGTGTGAACAGAACAGAAGAATGTAGCTTATTATAATGCTAGGCTTCCAAAGTAAAGAGCTAAATTACCACACAACTATTGCTGACAAATCCCAGAGAATTCTGGCAGTTATAATTGTGAATTCCTAGGGGAAAAAAATTTAGTTACCTCTAAAAATATTTTGACAATCTATTTTATTTACTAGATACTCATTACAGCCAGAAATTTTAATTTTAATAAAAAATATTACTACTGAAACATAAAAAACCCCAAAGCAAATGGTCATGTTAAAAACAGTCCTTAAATTTGTTTGCAGGCAGTGTCATATATTCATTGACTTCTGTAGGCTTTGCACGAGGCTTCACATGCCAAAATTAATGTCAGTTATCACCATTTAATGTTTTCTTAGAAGAAGAACTTTCACAAAATTATTCTGTAGCCATTACAAGATCATTATTCTGTAGTCATTCATGCTATCTTTGAGAAATGTGACACTGGAAATAGTGAATATTATATTGAAAAGTGGCAGATGTTAACACCATATGGACTAGCCAGGAGCTACTGTGACAGCTTCATGAATGTTAGGTCTACTAGAGGATCTTCTGGGTATTTTCACCCGAAGAATTCTGTGGGGATGAAAGAGCCAAGGACATCTGAAGTAGTCTTGGTCTCTCCTGCCAATTTGCTGCAATGTAAGCTCTAGTTTTTGCACTGTGTATCTTAAATTGTTTTGAGAAGCTGTTTTGGGACCTGTAGTTCATGGCATGTCAGCAGATGGTCTCTAAACTCTTCAGTACTGACTTTTTCTGCAGCAGTACTGAAGGTTTCTTATGAAGGACTAGATGCAGTGACACTGTCCTGGGTTCCTTTGTGCAGCCTTTAATGTTAATCCTCCATCAGTGTCACATTCTTCTCTTGGAACTGAAGCTAATGGGTGGTAGTTAATACAAATTATATGTTCTGGTACAGTGCAAGCATCTTCTCTGTGAAGTTCTAGCCACTGTTGAATAAGGAAAAAATGAATCCAGAAAACCCAGAAGAAAAAGACCTGGCAATAAAAAGCAATCACTCTGAGTTAATATAAATGTCCCTTTTCCATCAATGCGAAGACAAACAGATGGTGTTATGTAAAGAAATTGCTTTTAAGATAGTTTGATAATCTTTAACACTAGTGATAGTAGTAGTATAAAAATATCTAGTTCTTAAGTATATATTTGTATTAATTATTTCTTATACCATCTTACAAAGGTCACTATTGTCCCCATTTTACAATATTTCTGTATTGTACAATGTACATTTGAAGGTAAAACCAACAATTTAGGAACTAGAAGGAATTGATGTGTAGCCCTGTGTGAGGACTAGTTCTGAGAGAAAGCACTAGATAGACAAAATACATTAAAGAGTCAAAAATTATATTGACAAACGAGACTGTGTCTCAGACCTGAACTTCTATTTTTGCATGATATTGCACTGTAATATTAGGGTTACAATAGCATTCAGAGTTAGAGAAAGCACATTGCACCTCTGTGCAGCATTTGTGCTTGGTGTGCATCCCTTAGTAGAGATGTCAGATAAGGACTGTTGGAAGGCACAGAGATTGAGACATTTTCTGGAAAGACAAAATGTGTAGGTAAGAGGAAGCAGAAGATATGAATTTGGATCACAATTGGAGCAATGAGTAAAGACTGCACACCACAGGGCTGATACCCTGTTTGGCAAGCTGGTGCTGTGCAGTGGGATGATTAAGAATGGTTTTGGGTGGAAGCTTCACAGATGAATTGATAGTGTCTTGACTCATTTTCTAAGGTTAGCTCTCTAAACAGATATTGGTATAAAATCTCAAGTGATGTGACTTTTCATAAGGAATTAAATTCTTTAGGTCACTCAGATGACCTGAAATCATATCAGGCTCTAGGCAATAAGCTCAATGACTGCCTAGTTATGTAGATATGTATATAAGGGATTTATGTTATAAGATAGTTATAGCTTCAAAATGTCTTTTCTAAATAAATATTGCTTTGGGTTTTTTCTTAGAGAGCTGTCTCGTCATTGGTCAATTTTGTCATAGATCATTAGCAAGTCATGCACAGCTTCTGAAACAAAGTCATATCTACTGAGGTAATTTCAGGTTTTTGAGCAGGACATGATTGTCAGCCTTAAAGGAGATAAATATGCTTTTTATTACAAAAACTTGATGATGTATGATGATTTGATGATGATGTCTAAGAGCTAAAAGGGTTGCTGTGGAAAGGATCATAAAAGGGTCAGGTATTCAACTGAACTTAGCAATCATGACAACATTGCAGACTTTTGGTACAATTTTAATTTGTACTTTCCTGTGTGCGCTTGCTGCAAGCACAACAAATAAACTTTTAAATGAAGACTGTGTTTCTAGCTCCTCTTCCAGTAAGAAATAGCTTTCAAGGACCCTAGAGAGTCTGTTTGTCCAAAACAGTAGATTGTCTGACATACTAGTCTTCTCAGTTGTAAGAATCCTATGTACCATCTGCCTCTCATTTAAATTAATTGTATCATACTGTGTGAAAAGTCATGCCTTGCAAAATAATGTTTAATATTTAATCTTTTAAAAATTTAAAATTTATTCCATTAAACTGTAATCCTGAAACTTCATGTTTTCTTTTGAAACAAATATGTCTAGAAGTAACACATCATTGTTATAGCCAAAGGGCTTGATAAAACATTCTCTAATTTTTCAGTTCACCATATGTATATATATATAATGACACTTTGTATACTCTGTAGTTAAATTTGTTTTCTCATATAGTCAGTTCCTTTCATGTTAAAAAAAAAAAAAGATTAGCAGAGAAGTATAAAAGTATAGGAGTGTAAAAACACAGCATAAGATCTATGGTGAAGTCTGATATGCGTCTTAAAAGACAACAATAATACTTAATTCTCATAGTGCTATTTCATTAGCAGGTATTTAAGCCCTTTAGAAGGATTGGTAGTATTGCAGCCGACAAAATTCAGACAAACTAATGCCGAACAGATTTTCTGTCTAGTAAACTACTGAAAAAGCTAGGAGTTACATCTCCTGAGTCACAATACAGCAGTTTTTATTTCAGACTACAGTGTTTTCTTCTGCATTCTGATTTACTTCAGTTGGACAGCCTTTCATTTAGAGAAATAGGTTTCTTTCAGTATTTTGTACTATTGTTCTTGTGGATTTTTTCATTAAAAGATAGAAAGGCTGGTCTTTTTAAAGGTATCTGAGCAAACTACGCAAAACCTAACTACCATAGTCTTTCTTGGTAGCCCCAGTATTTTACTTAAATTGTACAGAATATTTCTACAGAACTGCAAATTGTAGTTTAAACTGTTTCCAGCTTAAAAAACAGTACTAAAATACAGCATAGCATAAGTTAATTTGCTCTGGGTTTTGGGGCAAGTTTCATGGCCTATTCTGTGCACTGCAACGATATTGCAAGATTTCTGTGACTCTGCAGGGCCTTTTAAAGCTATCTTGATATGTACAGAGCATTGTAGTCATTGCTGTGAAGGCAGTGCAGTCACATCTCATGTCCATTTAAGTAGCTTTGGATTTATTCCTTTTTGCTGACCTTTCATCACCCGTTCCTTTTCTTCCCTTATCATGATTCAGCTGCAATGTTAAATAATGTTAATGAGAAAATTTGATACAAAGGTATTTTAGTTACAATAAAGTGATTTTTTGGTAGATTTTCTGTAGGCATGCAGGTATGCAGCCATTAACACGGTGTTGAAGTATTGAGATCTGTAGAGATTATCTCTTGTATACACTTGTACTAATATTTAGAGCATGGGGATATTGTACAGAATTTCAATACATACTCTTATTTTCAGCAAATTAATTTTCATCTTACACTGTTTCTATCATCTAGAGAATCTTGCAGGAAAGAATCAAACTTGCCGTTGAACTAGGTAATGAAAACATTGTCTACATTTCATAAACAAGATCTATGTATCCTCTTTTGTATCTAGAAGGTATTGTGTAAAACCTTATTTTCCCATAGTGGAAGGGAAGTTACTTCTTACCAGGTAGTTCAGATTTTTTTTACTGGGTACCACAATTTATATTTAGAAGGGGCAATCTCCTAACAGAATACTCTCAGCAAACAGCTGGTACACAGTAACATTTTATATCATTACAGCTGTCTTCAAAGTGGTTTTATGACTCAGCCTCAGTTTCATACCAAGACTAGAAGCTTAAATTGTTCAATTTTTCTCCCTTCATATGTCAAAAAAATATTTTCTTCAGAAATAAATTACTTATATCTTCATCTCTTGATTTACATAATTCTTTCTTGACAATGTGTAAAATTCTAATAAATTATTGCTCTTTTTCAAGAAAATTGATTCCTCTCCAGTGGCATATATAAAAATCAAGTTTCTACACTTGTAAAATCTTTATTCAGGTGTTGATCTGGTAGGTCTTGAATGTTCTACTGTGAAAAAAAATCAGCTGAAGTTCATTTTTATTCCAACACAAAATGGCTCTATATTAGTGAATGTAGATGAATTGTTATTATCATTTGTCTAGTCTGAGTCAAATGTGCAAAGATATTTTCCAAGAAAACACCTTTGTGTTCCTAAATTCTGAAGCAAAAGGAGTTGTTACATTGAAAACTAATAGTAAATTGGGATAGTGGAAATTTGACATGATGGCATATTTATGAGAAAAATATTTAGTCTACTTACTGACAGACTTGCAGTATTCCCACTGAAATTGTGGGAAGGGAATTTTTTTGTAAGAAGAGCTAGAGCTAGAGACAGGTTTATTAGAAGCAACCACTTGGACACCGCTGTAGAGAGTGATATCTTTTATGCCAGATGTGTCATTGGAGTGGGGTGTGAGAGAAGATAAACTACATCTAAAGAAATCATTGCTTGTGTCTCTTAAGATCCCAGCTGTCAATTAAGTGCTCTTGTTGCAAGTGCTACAGTAAAGGTTCTACATGATATCCTTTTCTTAGCAGTCTACTGACCAAATAAACTACTAAAGTTAGCGGTCTTAAATTGCGTAGAGAGTGTGCAAGGGGTGACAGCTACGTTTAACATTCAGTTATGGCTGATGCTTTAAAATCAATCATAGTGTTTATACGTGTAGTTAAGAATGAAGTCTGCCTAGTTCACCAGTTTATTTTAAGAATATGTATTATTATACATGTATTATGTATTATTATACAATATAATAATTGTGTTAACAGTCTTTGAAGTTGTAGAGAAAGCAGAACCATAACAAGCTCAGGCATAACACTTCCCAACTTTTCTCATGCTCTGTCACAAATCTTGGACCTGCATATTGTGTCTATTTTCTGAAGAATGCAACAGGTAGGATACGCAATTTCATAGCTCATTAAATAACCTTTTTGTCAGAAGGCTAAAAGACATTGTGAAAAGGCTAAAAATCATCCTTAGATTTTGTAATGCTCTTTAGAGTGATACAACCTGATGACTCCGTTACCTGACTAAACTATTTTCCTTTTATCCCTCCATCCCCATCTGTTTCTTTGGCATAACCTCTATGAATGCTTTTGTGGACTTATGAGTATGCAGGATGAAACTTTACATGTTTACGTTGGAGTTCTCTTTCTGAAGTTAGCATGAGGAAAAGTAGATTCTGTAACTGTACACATGATTATCATCTGATTTACAGTGTTCATGATGCCAAAAAATATGTATGCAGTGTATGCAGTAATTGGGATTTGGGATGTGTATTGAATTGGGTAGGTTTTTTTATGTTTTTTTTGGTGGTTTTTTTTTTTGCGGTGTTTTTTTGTTTTTGTTTGTTTGTGGGTTAGTTTTGTTTTGTGGGGTTTGTTTGTTTGTTTGTTTTGTCCAGCATAGTCCACCTCCTCACAAGAAAGGCATGGGTTCATGAAACAGGTCAAAAAAGCCTTTGGTGTTTTGTTTTTTCACTTTGACCCCTTCTGTCTTCTTTCCAGACTGTTGCTTGGTTGAGCTTTGCTTCCTGTGCCCTTAGTTTTTTAGGTATTATTGGACTTCTTTTAAGATTTTGCTTCAAGGGCTTGAAGTGGTTACTTCTCCTTGTATTGGTCCAGAGATTAGTTATGTCCTCGGTATGTGCTTACAGCCATGCCAAAAGCTTGGCTTCCAGCTTTTTACTACCTGAACTTTCTACTATTTCTTTAGATTTGGGATGCTGTTTCTTTGTTTGTTTTCATATAGTTCTGGAGACTTACAATGACTGAAGTAGAAGAAAGCACTTGGGACTGAGAATTTTGATCTGAGGCCCATGAGTGCAGTCATCTTTTTTCAGGACTTAAAACATAGGCTACATGTAAGATTACACAGCAAAGGAATAAGTGTATAAGGCTCGAGGATTCTGATGACTTTGAAAAGAAATTCCGACTTCATGACTGAAGGTTATCTTGGCTTAACAGTCATTTTCCTCTTTTCTCCTCTACTTATCTTTTTTTTTCTTTCTTATTATTACAGAAGGAGAGTAATAAGGATTTTGCCCACTTCTAATCAGAAAAGTGATTAAAATTTTTTCATTGTCACATGTTGTGTAGGTTTATTTGTTTGTTTGTTTGTTTTTTAATTCATTAAAAACAATCCCAATCAAAGAAAAAGAAAACACCTGCCAGGTTTTGTTCTGGTATCTGTTATGGTGCTGTCTGATATATGGAGCTGCTAGTGATGCTTTCTTCCTTTTTAAAGACAGGAGAAAGTGACTTGTGTAAGTTTCTCTGGCAACTGTGATCATTTGATTTCCTATTTATTTCAAAGGAAGAATATTCTAAATAAAACAATTGTAATATTGTTTCTGCAATTATTTGTTAATTATGATTGACTTAATGAACTACTTCTGTATACTCAGTTCTCCTGAGTGTGTTTTGTAGGTTAGACAATTTGCCAGAGCAGAACTCCATGAAAGAAAACACCAGAAGAATCAATGTTATTTCAAAGCAAGTTAATCCCTGACCTCCACCAATCTGTGTAGCAGCAACAGCCTGAAGCAATGCAAAGAATTGTCTTTTCCAGCAACATAATGTATACCTATGTTAATTTTTCTACAGCTGTCAATTTAGTTGAAATACAGAGTTGTTTTATAATCCCTTTCTATCACAAGTATTGGAACAATTAAATTCTGCTACATGACTTCTCAGCAGAAGTAAAAATACCAGAAACATAGTAACAAGGTATTGCCAGCACATAAAAGACAGAAATTGATTATTTGATGACTTTGAAGGTTTATTAAGAAAGCATTTTTATGCCACAAATTGCCTTAAAATTAACAGCGAGAGCCAAAACATGTAACATGTTATCTTGGTTGAGACCCGGTGGGGAGCTGAGTACTGTGTGGCTGCTTGTTCTCACCTCTCCCTATCCCCTGAGCAGGTCTCCAGGAAGGGCCATTCTTCCCAGCTGTGGTGCAGAGCACATTTTCAATATCTTGTCCTGCTCAGACTAGCCTAAGAGCTATTGTGTGCACAGACTCCCATTTAACTTGTTCAGAGGCTTGTGGCTGCTCAGGGCCCTATTTAAAATCATTTTTCTGGGTCACTTGATAGAGAGGGCCTCATAAACAGACTGTAGTTTGGGATATGCACCTTCCAGAAACCCACAATGCCCAGGAAAGCCTGTGTTTCCTTTTTATGGTTTGGCAGGGTCATAGCTGGTATCTTGTTGATACCATCCCTTGGGATCTGGTGACACTCATCTTGCCATTCTGTTCCCAAAAACTAGATCTCTCGTGAAGATCCCTTAACCTCACTTTGGTTTAAGGCAAAACTTGCATTCAGGAGGTTTTCAGTTTTCTTCTTCCCTTTCTCAGAGGCTTGTTCTACTGTGTTGCCCCACGTTTTAATGTCATCAATGTACTGCAGGTGTTCTGGACTTTCACCTTTCTCCAGTCTGGATCAGCCCATGGCAGATAGTGGGGCTATGTTTCCACCCCTGGGGCAGTCAATTCCAGATGTACAGGACACCCCTGCAAGTGAAAGCAAACTGTGGCCTTGTACTCTAGTGCTATAGGAATAGAGAAAAACGTGTTATTAATATTGGCCATGGTGTAGTACTTGGCTGCCTTTGATTCCAGTTCCTGTTGAAGCTCCAGCACATCTGGCATGGCAGCACTCATTGCTGGTGTAACTTCATTCAGGCTATGAAAGTCCACTGTTAGTCTCCAGTCTCCATTAGAATTTCACACTGGCTATATGGGGCTGTTAATCTATGGAAGTAAGAGACAACTTGGCAACCAAGCTACAGAACAATGCATGTGAGAAAACAGTAGATCCGTTCTTCCTGCTGCATGTGTATGCCTGACTTGATGATGAATTTAACTACTCTGTCAGTTTTAGTAACTTCTGCTTTCTTTGACTGTGAGAGGAGGAAAGGAGGAGAGAGTGGAGAGGAGGAAGAGAAGAGTGTGTGCAAGGAAGCCGAGTCCAAGAGCTCAGACTTTTTATCTTTAGTCACTTAATAAAAGTATTCCAGAAGGGACAGTTTGAAGCAGGCCACTCTCACCAGAATTAACATATAACTGCTGAGAGTGAGTCTCTTTCTAAAACTGAAAAAAAAAAACACCAAACCAGAATGAGAGATCCTAGAAGCTCAAAGGAGAAATGTGGAGCTTTGACTCTGCCATCCAATACTGAGGAAGTGTTTGAAGTCGTTATCTGGGAAATACTTCTATTATGAAAAACTCTGAGGTTTGGAAGTGTTTTGTCATGTGAAATGAAAAAGCAACATTTCTAAGTTTTAAGTGAGAAAAGCTGAGAGAAATGTAGCACATTTTTTCATTACTCATGCAAACCTTATAGTCAGGAACCATATTGTAATGGGAAGAAACACCTACTTCCTGACTTATCACAGTGACCAGAGCCAGAAGAATGGAAAACTGCTGTACCGGAAAGTGGTGTCTCAGATAGCTTTATATGCATTTGATATGTACAGAACTCTGGTGTGGCCTTTAGACAAAACCATTGCTGCAAACAGAACTACTTCTCGAGGTTGGTTTTTTTTTTTTTTTTTTTCCAGTACAAGGGAAGTCCAGGTATCTCCTATAGACCTCCCACTACAGAAAAGTCCTAATGTTCCACTGGATTAAGAATAAAATGATGGATCGTAGGAGATCCAATAGATTATGATCTGTCCAATTTTTAAAAAAATTGCCATTGCTGTTATTTCCATTCTTAGCTCCCCTGATCTTTGAAGGAGACAGGTGAGCTTACCAGATCATTTCAGATATAAGTCTCCTAACTGTTGGTTCATGCTACAGAAGTTTTGAAGGAATTCTACAGAAGAATAAACAACTTAGATGACTGTGATGCCCTAGTTATTTCTCTGCATTCATAAAAGTGTCCACTTCATAGTAGCCTGTCTGAGTAGCAGTGATGACTGTACAAAGCTTTTAGGAAATCTGTACTACTTTTTTGCCTCCCCACTATTCCTGCCCTCTTAGATATACAGTGCTCCCTTAAAAATGCTGCAACTTCAAACTGTTGCATATTATAGTTCATAAATATCAATTATTCCACTGAATTCTTAAGCTTTCCTAGTTGCAATTCCCTGCCCTTTGTCAAAGTTCTCTATCTTGAAAATCTGTTACGGCAAGTGAAATCTTCCTTGGCTTCATCTGATGTTTCGAATTGAAAATGGGAATCCCTAGAATGGTAAACCAAGATAGAATTCACAACTCTGCAGGAGGTAAACTTTCATATATCATCAGCTCACCTAGTATTTGCATGGGGCTTCCCTGTTGATCCAGATTCTGCCTGTCTACATATCTACAGAACAGTATTAAAGTGATCCGTCCTCTCCTCACCTGTTCTTCACGGGAAATGAAAGCACACTTGCTTAAACAGCAGAAATACATATATGATAGGAAGATCTCAGCTGAGTCCTTAATTCACAGGTAAACATAATTATTGATGTTTGTCCATCAGTATTCCTCAAGCTGAGTGAAACATGAGTAAATTAGAGCAGAATAAAGCAATAATAACTTTATAGGCCTGTCTTGCTTCAGGTATTTCTGGTTTAATCATAGAATGGCTTAGGTTGGAATGGACCCTGGAGATCATCTAATCCAGCCTTCTCAACTAGACTAGGCTTAAGGACCTGATGAACTTGTTATAACTTATGTTGAAGCATTTATTTCCTCCGATGAGAACTAGATAACTCTGAAAATATGTTGCTTTCTAAATCCAGAGCATCTAATTATACAGTAATGAAGTTTCATGTACTTATTAAAGATATGCCAACAACTGAATGGGGTTGTTCAGTCAGAAAGTTTTCTACAACCTATTATCCCTGATATTTTAATCAGGCTGTTACCTGAGCAGAATCTGGGCTATCAATTATGGGCCTATAATGGGATAATTCCCACCAATATTAGTGTATTTTCTGATCCCTTAAACTCACATTGTGTTTTCCTATTTACAATTACTAGGCTTTTAAATGACTTTATTAATGTTTCTACTAGTCTGGTGGATGTTTTTGACGGCTGTACTATCTTAAATCTATTTAGCTTGCTAAATTAATCCTCTTTATTAGACCATGCTACTATTTATTGTCATAGTGGACATTATTCCACCTCAGCAGAAGTAGAATAACATATTTGAAAAGCAGAGATATTTGATGCCTTAAAGATGGTATCCACCTGGTGTTTCTGAGAGGAAAGCTGACCTTTACATTGCAGAGAATAGATGAAGATGCTACTCTCATAATATTGATACTTTCATGAATAGTAGAGTTCTGTGGAAGCAACTTAAGCTGTTACCAGTACCTCCTTGTCACTGCACTTCTTTCATGAGTGGCTAACCCCAGACCTGACTTCAGCAGAAGGATTTCTGTAAGAACTTTCGAATCCATCTCAAGCAAAATAAACCAGAAGAACTCATCTTCCCTACCTAAACCGGTGCAGCTGATTTGCGCTAAGCGGATCAGAGACCTCTCTTAGAAACACCTCTGACAGTGGAGCTGTTGAATGATACCTTCTGGCTGAAAAGCATCGGGGTGTGTAGTTATGTTTACTGTTGCTATAGCTATTCACTTGATGAAACTCTGTCCTCTGGCTTTCACATGATCCTAACAGCAGATAAACCATTCAGGATCACTTAATATTGCGTGGCTTTTCACTTTGTTATGTAACTGTTAATTGGATTAAACTGTGCCTCTCTGAATCAAGCTGTAGTTCAGAAACATGGATGGCAGATGCTCTGTTTTTAACCAAGACCGCTGACCTATATTTGGAAATATCAAGAAAACATCTCTGTGGGAGCTTCTGACCAGCAATTAGTTGATGATTCATACAGATTTTCCTAACCATATTTTTAATTTATGCTTATTTATTAAGAGTGCTTCATAAAGTATCATTTGTGATGGAGTCTGAAAGTTTTTCCTATGACTAAATCTGAAATTGAAGGAGTGGTTTTCTGCATCCTAGTAGCTTAATAAAGCCAAACATTGATTCTCCTGGCAGTCATAGGTAATTCATGCAATGTTAATTCCATGTTCTAAATGCATCTATGTTTATACAGTATCCTGAGCTGATATCTGGGTCCAGCCAACTTTTCATGCTCTGTGTCACCCAGGTGATCTCGTTTGATGGTTAGTTTAGAAGAAGTATCCAGCAATGATTACTTAAAATGTTAACAAGTTTTCAATTCCTGGCTAAGATAGATGTATATGTGTCATCTGAAGTGGGGTATATGCATGTATGCAATTATTTAATTCTATAGTAATTGATGTGTTCTTTGAGATGTATTGTCTACATGGGTACTACTATCAGTACTCCTTGTCTGCTACTCTTTGATCTCTTAAGAAACTGTTCAGGTACCTAAACAAAGATGTCTAGACCAATCTGGACATTTCAGACACCCTTTCTGGCTTCTTCATACTTTTCCAGAAAGATCCAGGTTTCCAGTAAGTTGTGTGTCACATCTGTTAGCCCTTGCAGTTATTTTGGATACCCTACTGTGTCTAAAACAGCCACATATGTCTGTGTTTAGTCACCTGAATATCTTCCCTACTTTTCACAAAATCTGCATTTAAGCATCCTGTGACATTACTTTTTAAAATAGCTACATTTATTTGTGAGAAGTAGCCATCTTATAGAGACTGTCAATCTGCCTAGAAAATTAGTATTCTTAGCTAAATTCTTTTGCACATAATTGTTTAGACTAATTTTTATGATAATTTGTTTTGTAAATACACTTCAAAAGAATTCATATGGTTATCCTTTCACATTTGCAACCCCCAGAATAAATAATCATGGGAAAATGAATATAGAAAATCTATTTTTTATTGCTTCATTTTCTCCACACATTATTTATAAAAAAAATGTGTAGTGACTTGCAAACTTGCTACATGGCTATGATTTTTAATGATTACTTTCAAAACAGTTATGTGTAAGTAATGATATAAAATTTCAGTAAATGTTCCACATAGAGCTGAAGAACTGCAGTTCTGGATATAACCTTCCATTGCTGCTACATTTGGAAATGGACTGTAATTCTACAGTCAGAGGTATTTTCTAGACATTTTTAATATTTATACACTTCCTGTCCTAACAGCTTTGTTTCTACTACCTAACAAGAAATTTTGCAAAAATTAAATGAGGCCATTTGGGCTGAGAGGCTTTTATTTCACATTATTTCTTATGAAAACACTGATTCTGTTCTTGCTGGCTTTGAAACTTAATAGTAGGATGAAACAGAATGTATGAGCTTGTTTGTGGAACGAGGAGAGATAAAGCTACTTTCTATCTCATCTTAAGTATCTTAAAAATATTACTTTGATCAAAAAGGTACTCTTTACCAAGGTTAGGAAAGGTAGAAATATATGATCAGGGCAAATGCCAGAATATATATTTTGTGTACTTTCTGCTTTGTCTCATGGTCAGGGAAACTGAATTGTTACTTAGGCAAATCCTTCCAAATACAAATGTTGAAAGTGTTAAGCAATGTCTTTTAGAAACAGAATTCTAAAAATCATCCATTATTTTTCCTGTCTCTTTTTCATTGACAATTAGTAAGTTCTGTTACCAGTTCATGGAGGAATTTGTCATTCTATCTTTGCATTTTATGTGTGGAATACCAGGAGTGGAACAATTAACAGGCTTTCATTAGAGTCTTCAATAAAAGGATACAGTTTCAAGAGCTCATCTGTCAGATTCATGTTGCTTTGCACTGATCGTTATTAATTGTCACCAAGTTTTCCTCTTCTATTACTCTTCCCTGCTGTACTACACTGTCAAATTAACCTGTACTTTCTGAGCATAGCCACAGCCCGCTCAACTGCTAGCTTTCTTCTGCAAGCAGAGATTACTACAGAATTTCTCAATGCGGTTAGATGTGATCTTTCTGCAAAATCACATTTTGCATCAATTTCCATTCATTTCTCAGAATTTCTTTATGAAAGATAGCTCAAGCATTACCAAGAAATACTGCTGGTTTGTTGTGGTTTTTGTTTGGTGTTTGTTTGTTTTTTTTTTTTTCTTTTTGCTGCATGGTAGAGTTTAAATATTCTAGTATAATTTTAGCTTGAACATGGATGTTGAATTAGTCTAGTGTTTCACGTGGGGTATGTTGAACATTATCCTATCTGCCTGCAATTTGTAGTCCGTTGACATGTTAGTTTTCTGAAGGATTCTTATTTTGTTGAGCAGGTATAGGGCAGATTCTTATGCTGTGAAACATGATGGTTCATGAGACACTATCTGTCATTAAGATGTCTAGGAACCATGCCTTATATAGTCACATAAAAAGAAATTCTCATGGAAACGACATTATGAAGGTGGCAGCTGCAGTTCTGTATTTTTGTCTAGACTGAATTTTGCATTTAAAGGTTAACCCTTTATGTGATCTATATAAAAAAAAATTGAAAAAAATTAAAAGTAAATTTCTGAAAATGTACAGAAGAGTTGATACATCTCTAGGAGTTAAAAATAACTCTATTTGCATCAGATTACACTGCTTTTGCTGAAATTTTTGGCAACAACTGTATTTGCATATAGTAACACAGTTAGAATTAGCAGCAATTACTAAGTAATATCCTTCATTACTGAAAGCTTTTTTCTTCATTAGAGGTTTGCAAGCAATGTTCAGAAAACTCCATGTGGAAATATCTTTCTCCTGAAGTCTTTCCCATCTTTTGCAGTTCCTGACGGGTCATTGTGAAACAGATGAGTAAAATATGGACACTGACACTACCAAGAAGGTAGCAATAGTGAGGCAGTAAAATCCTTCAGTACACAGTCAAGTGCAGACTGCAATGTTAAATGATTGAATTGGCAGTCGTGAAGCTATGAAGAACAAACACATAATCCACAAAGAATTTTACTATGATTTCTGGGGGACTGTGTGGCTTTGAGAAGCTGGCAATGTTGAAACCTGGGCACAGAGCCTGGAGACCGCCAACACGAACCTTGCAAACCACCTTCTGGTGGTTTCTTTAGATTCAGGAGGAAGCAGAAGGAG
Source organism: Merops nubicus (assembly GCF_000691845.1). Taxonomy (NCBI): domain Eukaryota; kingdom Metazoa; phylum Chordata; class Aves; order Coraciiformes; family Meropidae; genus Merops; species Merops nubicus. The sequence goes on along the minus strand of NW_008582460.1, from coordinate 10,773 downwards.
AAACAGCAATCTGGATGGACACTGCTGCTCCTTTTCTGTGTTGTTGTTGTGGAAGCCCATATTCTTCATTAGTTGCTTAGTAATCATGTTGTTATATCTCCCACACAGGTCTGTCGTACCTTGCTATAACATTTACTAGAGTGAGAAAACATTGTACTGCCTCATCAAAGATATCTACAGTCAATACAGTGCCATCAAAGAGCTGGAGCTTGGTCAGAGCATCATGTTGTTTGCTGTGTGAAATAATGCCTTCCTGAATATTGCTACTTGAGTTTTTAAATATGATGAATTTTCTGTCTTCCACCTTTTATTTCTTCTGTGAGGGGTTACTCTCCAAATATTACTCAGCTGTGACTGCCAGTTTTATCAATCAGCTGAGTACGTGGAAAAGGGAGTTGAGAATGCATTTTTGGGCAGATATTACACATGTGCAGATTATGCTTCTAAAAACAGGATCAAACTGGATCAAATGAAAGCAGAACTTGAGTAGATTAAGAGTGCAGGTGTCACAATGCAGTTGTTACCATAGCTATAGAACAAATTTCTTTTGGATTTTTATTTTACATTGGAAACCTGTGCCATGGCAACAGCAATGCCTCTTAAAGATATAACTCTCTTATTATAATTTCTATGTTACAGGTCTTTTCATTACTAACAACTGTTTTTCTCCTGAGTGTACTTTAAACAAGGAATCCCTTGAGATATAAGTGTGAATAACTGGATTTCCAGTTTTACATGAATGCAAAATTCACTGTATTTAGTATGCTCCTGTTTTTCTTAAAGTGCTCTTCAGTCTTGAAGTCAGATTCAGAAAATAGATATGTGAGTTTGATGAAGCATCTGTACATTATCACTCTCAAATACTGAAAGTGAGAAATGGTATTCCATGGAGTTCTATATATGTACCACAAGTAAATGTGCTGGGGTGCACCAGCGTGAAAATAAGTAGCTGATTGAATTGCAGTCTGCTGCCTAAATGCCTGTTTGTCTGTATAAACTGGTTGTAATGGTTTGAAAGCAAACCAGTGAGAGACTCCAAGTCAGAAATACAATTTAATAGGAAAAATAAAACAAATGCAACAATAGAAAGAAAAACCACAGACAGAGTCAGAATACAACCTGACACTCTGTAGTTAGGGTGGTGGTAGCAGTCCAGATGAAGCAGTGATCTCGTAGAAAAAGATCTGGTAGCTCTTGTCCTCTGGAAATCCAGTGGGTAAGGCCTCCCGTGCTGTCCTGAACCCCAGTTTATTACCAGGTGGGAGCACTTGGCTCCTCCCCCTGGGTGGAGCATCTCACAATGGGTTGATGTCATTCTATGAGTCATGCAGTGGGTCCTTGATGGTCCATTAAACAGAAATAGCTCCTGGGGGGAGCTCTGTATGAGTCATGGGGCAAGGCATGGATGGGCCCATTAACAGGGAGGACTCCTCCTGCTGGGTGGGAAGGTGTTAACATCTCCCAGGACCTCTTTCCTTATCTGTTGTACCCTGGGGTGTGAGGTCTGTCCTGGGCCGCTGCTACCCATGATTTGTTAGCCCATTAACAATGACATAGAGGGTATAGAATACACAGATTTTGGTTCTACCTACATAATGATAAACGGGTCCCAGTCCCTGTAACTATGACACTGGTGATAATAACAATATATATCTGTGGCTTTGGGATTATGGCAGAACTGAATTTATTTATGTTCCAAATCTAGATGTTTTCCGTGCAACACAGATATGGCAGTATCACAGTAACTTTTTGAGAAGTAATCCCCTCAGATGGGTAAGCCATACATGCACTTGTAATAACAGTAAAGATCTGTAGAAATGACATCCGTTTGTTTTGGTATTTGGGACACTATTTACAAGTAAAAAGGTAAGGTGGTAAAAAAAGACGTATCTGGTGAGGAAGAAAGATCTCTTTCTGGTGTTTTTTTCTTTTTGTTTTTTTTTTTTGTTTGTTTGTTTGTTTTTGTTTTTTTTTTTTTTTTTTTTTTTTTTTTTTTTTGTTTGTTTTGTTTGTTTTTTTTTTAAGACTGAGGAAAAAAAAAAAAACCACTTTATCATAGGCAGAAAAATTCTCCCATTGGGGTTCAATCTAAGAGCTTGAATTTTTCTACTCACACTCTTTCTTAAAGTCCATTCTCAGAAAATTTACTCAAAAGTCCATGAGAAAGCAAAACTGATATCAAATTACTGTTCACTGAATATAAACCTGTGCAATGTAACTGCATGTCATATAATTTTTTAGCACCAGTTACACTGGTTGAAACTAAGATAAAGTATCTAATGAAAAGGTTCAAAAGCATGTGATAAAGTTAGGGGATAGAACACACTAATTTCTTAGATGTATCAGTAGATTTAAGATTAATTCTAACCAGTAAGGATATTGATCATCAGTACTGACAACTGAAAGAAAGGGTTTTTTAAAATGCACATCAGTATTCAAAAACAAGAATAATTTTAATATACTTAAAAACAGAAAGAAAAGAATACATAAAATGTCATGTTTTGTGCATCACAAGTAAGCCTCAGAAGAAATATTGACTTAAGTACCAGTTGCCTTAAAATTTATGGCAGAAATATGCAACAGTAAAAAGACACCAATCTTGGATATGGGTAGGTAATTATGAAAAGCAAAGGAAGGATACATTTTTTAAAAAAAGTTGGCAGCTTTAGCAAGGATACAGACAAAGTATTATATTATCCTGTTTAGAGTTTAGAATTTTTCATACTTTGAGTTCTTGACACTGAGATCTTGGACATTGATATGAGCAACGTAGACATGTAGTTGCAGTTTTAGATATGGTGCAGTTTGAAGAGGTTATTTAATATCTTATGCTTCATGTCTTAAGTCTTAGAATAAGAAAAAAGCATACTCTGGAAAATTATTTGATGACTATCGTGTGGTTTTTTTTTTCGTTCTATGATTTCTTTAGAACAATATGGTGAGTGGTAGGCTATTATATTATTTAGAGCAGTGGTATAGTCCATCTCTGTACTCTCATTATTCTCTGAACATGAAAGTATTAAACATTAACTGCATTTGGAAACTAAGGTAATACAAATGTGTATTAAAAAAGCATTAGACTTAACATTGTTATCAAGTCAAAAGATTCAGATTTATAATGAGATCATTAAAGTGTTGGTTGGAAGGGATGTCTGGAAGTCATCTGACTCATCTTCCTGTTTGGAGCAGAACTGTCATCATCAGATCAGACATGACTTTTCTTAGCCAGGTCTTGAAAATCTCCAAGGATGAAGACGCTGCCTCTCTGGATAACCTGTTCTAGGGCTGCAGTGCAGCCTGCTTGTTTCTTAACCTTTATCATGACTGCTTACTTTTTTTTTCCTTGACAATCCCAGTCTTTTTCATTGTCCAATAGATGTAGCTTGCATTGCTCAAAATCACAGGGTGAAGAAGGCATAGCCATGAGATCTTTGCTTCCTTTTTCATATAATTAACAAAGCTTTTAGTTAAAGCAAGACGTGTCAAAGAACAGAGCTGACAACTGAGGCATCTGAACAGTGCACAGACAACTCCGTCTCTGCCAGAGCCTTTGTTATGCTGATCAAGACAGACCAAACCTTATCAAAGTAGTCATTAAAAGTGTTCTTTGTTTTTTGAATGCTGAATTTGAGACATTAGATGTCTGATTTACAGAACTGCTGAAGTCAATAGCAACTGTGCTTTGAAAATAATCAGTGTTATACAATGTTAAGTACTCTGAACAAAGCAAATCTTAAAGAGTTTCAAATTGGATGCTCAAAATTTGTATTTTCAGCATCATCTCTGTGTGCCTTTATCTCCTATTTATCAAATTAGGGTGTTATCACATTACAGCTTCACTCTGTAAAAATACGTGAGTTCGTATTTGTGAACCCCGTAGATAATGGGCATCCTAAGAAATCTGAGGAGCTTCTGAATAACTTGGTATTCAAAGAAGAATTAGAAAACTACACCTACAGTAGAATATATATGTAGGTGTACTTCTATGTACAATAACTTTACTGAAAGGTCGGCTGAAAAGGTTTGTAGAATATACTTGAAGGCTTTGAATACATTGCAAGCTGATGTCACTTCAACTAACAAAATAACCAAAAGTAATGTTTTGATATGCTGTCACTGCATCACTGTTGTAAAGGGAGACACACACACCTTTTCTAGTGGTTGCTACGTATGCTTACTGACCAGAGACAGAGTTCTCAAACAACATCTTTTGTTTACAGTAGTAAACTAAACAAATTCAGGACATGAGATGGCATTGGTGCTTGACACTCTGTCCAGTTAAACTGTCCATTGTGGGTTTGGGCAAGGTTCGGCCAATACTGAATAGTACCCACCAGACATAGCACAAGTTTTAGCTGAGGCCAGAGACTATTCCCAGTAATTGTTTGGGTGGGCCAGTACTGCCTGGAGGAGGAGAGTTTAGTGTAAAGGGCATGAGCCTAGTAATTCCTTTAGAGCCTAATAGTTATTAGCCAGTTTTATTTAATTCTATAGATGTAGCAAAGATATTAGTTGTGATAATGTAGATATAGAAATCCTTGCAATCCAGGTGTCCACAAGCTTTTCTTTTTCCTGATTTATTCTTATTTTGTCCTGACAAAAAATTTTATCTCCTAAGTTAGTTCAGTAGACAGCCAAGCGACACATCTCTGGAACAGCAGAATAGGTTTCAGTTCATGATTAAGACATCTATATATAGGAGGCTGAATGCAAACTGGATGTCATCTTCCATTGTAGTCGTTTGCAGTCTAATCAATGTAGTTAACGAAGTACAGGGACTGCACCTGATCAGCCACAACATACAGTGAGTGGCATCAGTCTCTAGGATCCTTTACAAATCTGATCTTTGATTATGGTGGGAGCTTACATAGTTCTTACCCATGAAGATATGTAAAATGTCATGTCTTAATTTGGAACAGAAACCCAGCTATCAGATTTTTCAAGTGAGGGAAAAATCACCAAAGTCAATCATTATTTACATAATTTATTTTTCATTTTAAGTTCACCTTCAAAATTGAGGACATACAATTAATTCAGCAACTTTCAGAAATCAAAGAGGGAATGCCCCATGTTTTCCTTTTCCACTGTTTTTTGTTTGTTTGTTTTTTCCTCACAAACCAACTCTGCTGGCATTGTTGATTCCTTTAAGCTCTATCATGTCTCACATTCAACCTTTTGCTGTAACACCCCACATCTGTTTAGTTACAAAATGTCTTAAGCATATATTCTGGTCAGTTGTTTCCCAAAGAAAAAAAATAGATTTTCTTAGGTTGCACTCCTAATCTTGATTAGCATTTTATCATGATAATTTAACAAATAAGAAAACCAGTCATTTTACATTAAGCTGCTGATAGTGTTATGAAGTACACACCAAAATCTTTCTCCAGTCATTCATATAATCAAATACTGTCTCCTTTTAGAAGTGATATTTTGAGATGTGAGGTTTTTTTACAAGGAGATATTTTAGCAAATAGGAGGAAACTGCTTGATTTCTTTGCAAATTATTACAGGATTCTGTGTTTGATTCCTTCTGGTAGCTAGTGCTATACATACGGTCTTACAGTTAGAGTCTACATATGAACATACAACTTCTAGCAAGAATGAGATGAATGTATTTGTCTTTAATGAAGTAGTTATAGAGATGTAGCTGTCAGTGTGGTACAGTTATTCTAAATAGAATATGCTAATGTAATTCCATGTGGACAGAATGATGTTATCCACAGCAACACTAAAAATGAGGAAGCACAGGTGGAAAGAGGTATTTTTTTTTATCATAGTCTTTACAGCAACAGGCATAAAAGAGCTATAAATGTTTAATAATCCACTCTGAACTGTGCCCAAAAGTACCTTTTTCTGCAGTTCCTTTTCTTTGTGTGTGTGAGCTAATTTGCATATAAAACTAGTTTCAGTAAGACTCGATTTCCTATTCTTTTTTCCAATAGTTACTGTTACTCAGCATCTATTCTCAAAAGTTCCAGAAAATAAAAACAAGAGTCAGATCTATGCTTTAGAGATTGTCAGTAAAAAGGCATCATTGTGTAAATTCACTACTTTTATAATGATTTTTTTCTTTCTATAAAAAAAATTACTGACAATACTTCTGACAATACTTGTTCTTCATGTGTTTTACTACCTACAAACTATCTAATTCATCGCACTGGACTGTATAATTTGTACACATTTCAACTTAATAAAAAATTAAGAGACGCCATCAAGTTGATGGAATAGCAATGACCTATTTTATTTTATTTTATTTTTTTCCTGGAATTTATATGTAGCACTGAGTGGTTTTTTTTCTGTTTTTCAGCAAATCAGGATAAAATAGTCATGTTAAAGAGAGAATTGTTTTTTTATCAGACAAATCAATTCATGGCATAAATTATTTGTTTTGTACATAGGAATGATCATGAGGAATGAGCATACACAAGTTATTTTGCAGAGGCTACGGGTTTTGTTATTTGTGATATTTTACCACACTGTTTTTTTCACATGGTACTCTCATTTCAGAGTGTCTTTGCCAGGGAGAAACATTGACTGAAAGTGAGCTTCCTGAAGGACACCCTGCTGAACAGTTCGCAGGTTTACTTCATGGATCATCACCTGCATGTGACCCACCTGATAATCCACTCCAGCTATACAGCAAAGCAAACCAGTGCCGTGGTCCACTAGAGAAAAACATTTTGAGCAAGAGCACAGTGCAGCAGATACAGCTACGGAAAGAAAGTAACACTGATCCTCCTGTTAAGAAAAAAAAGCCACCAGTTGTAAACAGAACCATATTTCATACTAAAACTAAACCAGTAGAAAATCATACATTGGTTGGCACGTCAACAAGGATAAGTGAACAATGGGTTATTAATACTGGGGGATTTGTGGAGCGAGCATGCACGCTTGGGAGAATACGATCTTTACCAAAGACTTTGCTTGAAATGCATATGAGCAAAAATGTTTCAAAATCTGATTCTAATCTTATCACACATCCACCAAATGACAAAAAAGCAAGAAGCAACTGGAGTGAAGCCACACCAAACCAGCAGTGCTCCAAAGGGAATTCAGAGAGAACACCTTCCTTCACATCAGAATGGGAAGAAGTAAGTTTTGTTCACTTTTAAGTACAAGCAAATATATGGTACTGTGAAAACACTGTTATTGTTTTCAGTTTCAGAGACAAAATAAAGAGTGAGTCTTCCACACTGCAAATCCTCAGAGAGTGTGTCATGGTGTAATATATGGTAGTTAGACAGCTGGCACAAAATGTAATGTGTTTCTGTTCAAAATGCTGCACAATTAATGAAGTCTATTGTTTCCACAGTAAATGAAGTGAACCAGAAGTAATTCTACAATTTGTGTGACATTGAAATTATTTTCTACTAAAGCCCTCACAACTGACACGAATAAAATTGGTAAAATTCTTTGAAGCTATGCCCATTATTTACATATTTGCCAATTATTTCCCATCATGGCACTACCCGCCAGAAAGCAAGAAGGGAAAATGGCAGGAATGGAGAGTCTAAGAGTTTTTGGTTGAATTTGCATTCTACAAACCCTACTTATATAACATAGCCTCTAACTGGTATGTAGTCTGTGTACAGAATGCCTGGTATATACCTGGCTTTGTGTGAAGTGGGAATATGCTTATAGCCACAATGAATTCAAGCCTATTAAAAGAAATGCCAACACTGAGTTTGTAGTTCACATACTTGCTCATACAAGACACTTTATTGTAGTTTTAGAACTAGACTTAAAATTTTTAGACAATTTTTTTTTTTTTTGGTCCTCTGGTAATTTTCAAGAATTTAAATGATTCTTCATAGACTCAAAAGTTCCCATCTTACTGAGGAAAATTAAGAAAGAAATGTTTAGATCTTTACTGCTATTACAGAGAAGTAAGCATTTCTCTTTAAAATTACTGCTATGGTGAAACATATAGATATACAAACACACATATCTATATATATGTCTATATATCTATCTAGAGTGCTGTTTTATTTTGGAAAGAACCCAGAGCTTATTTGTGTGATTGGTTGTTTTTCTAGAAAAAGATTTCCAGCTCATCTAAATGTCTGATTTGATAAGGCATCTGAAGGTTCTTTTTGTTGTAAAGGAAATACTTTCTTAGTGGAAAGGTACTTGGGATCAGGTTTTGATCTTAGTAACTTGGATAAATTGTTATGAAATCCTGATATGAGTAAGGACCAAATTTGTGTTTTTAGGGGGACATCAAGGTTTGGTTATACTTAAGAGTAAGAAAAATATAATTTTTTAAAATATTTACAAATTCCAAATCTGCAGATTCTTATATAATTCCCAGGTTTTCACCTGTTACCAGTGACTAATACATAGTTTTTAAAAAGGAAACAATTTTCCTTAATAGTCCTAATATTAAACTCTGTAAAACTTCTCTATCTGCCTTCCTAGACAACACCAGCCTTTTGATTATCTTTTTGTTTTGTCATGTTTTGTGGAAAATATAATAATTTTGACATAGTAAGTTCAATGTAATTTAGAAATGTGCAAGTGAGTTTTGGAATCAGCATAGCGCTGCTTCACAAACGATGTAATTCTGCAGTATGTGGTGACACAGCAATGTTTCATAGCTATTTTTTGGCCTTGGGGCAGATGGAAAAAAGAGAGCTAGAAAATTCTGTGGAAATCTTAATTGAACAATTGCTTTAGTACTTTAAAACACACAAACCAATATTCTTATGCATTAATATTACTGCTTAAGTAGACCTGTAGTGGTTACACCTAGATGACCAGAGTCATTCAGTATGAAAGGAACTGTACTGTAGAAAAAGAAATAATATCAAGCTTTAGCTTTTGCTAATGTACAAATGTTGCAAACTAAAAATCTAAGTGGATGAATTGTCTGCCTTTGAGTTTTGCATTTTTCATTCTTGATTGTTGTTTTCCTGATGCCATATTTTTATGCATGAGAAACTGAACTAAAAGAACAAAGGTAAAGCCTATCAATTGTTTTCACTGTTCTTTCTTTTGTAGATTGATAAAATCATGAGTTCAATAGATGCTGGAATTAATACTGGACTTGGGGGGATGAATGATTACGCTACAAGTAAGGAAAAACAACTACTGTTTAATTTTGACTTAAATGTCTATAGAGAAACTATGGATAAGATAGTGCTAAGTAGCCCACTGTGTTGAAATCATTTGTAGGTATTTGAATAACCATGAACAGAATCAATGTTGTTTACTGTTAGAGATGCATTAGGCCCAGTATCCTGGAGCTGTTACTTTAAATAGCTTATTGTAAAGATTAATGTTGCTTTGAAATCTTACCAGAAAAAATATTTCATTAATGTCTGTGTACTGAAGCTTTTCTACTAGGGGGATATTTTCCAGTGTTTCTCAGCTGAGTTTTTGTTTGGAATGATAGGACCTTGAGTATACCAAATAGCTGCTGACACTTTTTAAAGCTTTATATTATCTAATGCTGCCTCAAGCAAATACTTGGCACAGGGCTGAAAATGTTGCTGACAGCCAGTGACTGGTGTTAGCAATGACATGAAAATTTGCAACCCTTCCTTATCATGGTGAATTCTAAGAACTCTAAGTCATGCCTAGCCTGTTGGTATGTCAGCATAAACCTGTGCAACTGTGCTGATAAGAATTTTGGAAGTATTTTACTATGTCTTCTTCCTAATGCAGAGAAGGAAAACTGAGTTGTATGCCTGAATAATTTGGTCTTGAGGCAAAGCTATGTTAACTCATCTGTACTGGTACATGCCTGCTAGCAATTGCATGCAATTACTTGAGTTTATGTATTGGTCAGGAGACTATGTACCTTATCGCTTAAAATTTAAAACCATCCATTTCATGGAGCAGTATATCTGTACAGGGTGAAACAGTGTCTTATTGATTAAATAGGTTTGACAGAGCTATTTTAACAGTAGCTGGACAGTGACAAGGAAAAAGAGAAAATAACCGATTTCAGTACAAATATAATTGCAGATAAAGGAGCAGATGCAATTTTTTTTTTTTTTTTTTTTCTTAAAGAGTAAGGACAATATCATGAAAAGTACTGGGCATGTTGCCCTGGAAGGATTTTTTTTTCTTTCTGAAACTTAGTGTTGGAAGGGAGAGTTGGAAGGGAGACTTAAGGGAGGGAAGCTTAGGAGATAGCTAATAATTTCTGAAGATGTTCTAAGTATTTTTAAGTGATTCAGGATTTGATGCTTATTTTTTTTCATTATGGTAGTTGTATTGGGTCTGTCTGAGGTGGAGTTAATTTTCCCCACAGCAGGTCTCACAGTACTGTGCTTTAGGTTGGTAGCTAGAAAGGTGTTGATACCTAATGTTGAGTGGCGCTCACATGGCATCAAGGATGTCTTTCCAACATACTACCCTAACCAGCAGGCTGGCAAAGTGACTGGATGTCTCCTGCTGAGAAATAGATCTTTTATTTTCCTTTGCTTCTGCACATGGCCTTTGCTTTTGCTTTTTTAAACTGCCTTTATCTTGACCCACAAGGGATTTTTTCCATCTTATTTTCTACCTCCCTGTCCTGCTGAGGAGGCACATGATAGAGTAGCTTGGTGAGCACCTGATGTCCAGCTAAGGTCAGGTTTTTTTTGTTGTTGATATGAGTAAAGTTTGTGAGAAATGTGTGATGAATGTGATTTTAATGATAATTCTTGAACACATGATTCACAGAGGCAAGGAGTGGAATGTATCTGGTTTGTACGGCAAGGTCTTGGTGGTGGGGAGGCTACTGGGGTGGTTTCAGTGAGTGGTGGTTTAAACCACTTTTATTGT
>NW_008582459.1:419-8828 GCF_000691845.1 Merops nubicus | reverse complement strand
TTTTTTTTTTTTTTCCAGTGTATGACAATCATCTGGTGCTCAAGCAGGTATTGCCTAACAAAGTTGAGCTTGGTCTGTGGAGCCTTTGTGTGGTAAGAGCCTAATTGCCCCACTGTAACAGTGGCACTTTACATTGAAAGGGGCTGTGGGGTAAATTTCAGAGTTTAGCCATGAGAAGGATGCAGACTGTAGTAAGAAAACCCAAGCAGAACCCAAAACAGAGGGGAAAGAAACTCCTACTGTGAACATCAAACTCTTTCCAGCAGAGGACACAGGAGTCCAATGACTCATAACATCTCCATTCCTGATGCAATCTTTTTAAGAAAAATGGAAGCTGTTGACCTTAGGACCCAGTGGGACATGCAGAAAGTGAGCACAGCACCAAAGAAACTGAGCAGAAACAAAGACGCTTACATACACATCACTTTTAACTGTATTATTAATGTGTTCCTTCTGTGTTAATGGGGTAATTTGTACCATTGGATTACTAAAACATTAACAGGGCTAACACTGCATTCTTACCTTCTCTTTTAAGGCATGATCGCTTTAGCCCATAACAGGATCTGAATGGAACATGAATGCAGCCTCAGGCTAGGACTCCAAGGAAATGCAGGGCAGGTGTCCAGGAGATTCCCAGGAGAACATTATACAAGGGGCTTTAAGCATGCCGTGAGGCTTCAGACTAAGCCTAGTGTTAGCCTTTGACAAATTTCAGAAAAGGTGGTTGGAATTTTTAAAGAGTGTGCTTCTTGATTCAACATGGAAGAAAATGGCTAGAAACACAGAAATGACCTATCGCAGGTAAATTCCAAGACAGTGTCTGCTGTATAACTCTTTCTAAAATCATATAATCATTTAGGTTAGAAAAGACCTTTAAGACCATCGAGTCCAACAGTAAACCTAACATTGCCAAGTCCACCACTTGAACCTGGTGCATTTGAACCTGAGCTCTGACTAGACTATGATTAAGGTTTGTTCCAATACAAGCCTGTCAGGGATAGAATGATCATAGAATGATCACAGAATGTTTTAGGCTGGATGAGACCTCAAGAGGTCATCTGGTCCAACCTCCCTGCACAAGTAAGGACATCTCTGCCTAGGTCAGGTCGTTGAGAGCCCTGTCAAACCTGACCTTGAATGATTCCAGGAATGGGGCCTTCACCACCTCTCTGGGCAGCCCATTTCAGTGATTTATCATCCTTATATTAAAGAACTTTTTTCTATTATTGAGTCTAAATCTATCCTTTCCTAGTTTAAAACCATTACTCCTTGTTCTGTCATTACAAACTCTTTTGAATAGACCTTCCCCCACCTTCATGTAGGCCCTCTTCAGGTACTGGAAGGTCACTATAAGGTCCCCCTAGAGCCTTCTCTTCTCCCGGCTGCTGAACAGCCCCAACTCTCTCAGCTTGTCCTCATAGGAGAGATAGTGGGTCAAAGAGTAAGGATAGAAACTCCATGGGAGCAGAGGGAAGGCCTTATGAGGTTCCTTAGGCACAACATTAGTCTAGGGAAACCTGAACCTATCTGAAGGGCTTAAAAAGGGAAGCTTCCTGCATGGACGAGTAGTTGACTGAAAGATAAAAAAGGAGGGCAGGTTTATGGGACCATGCTTTGCACACACAGCTATGTTCTCTCTGCGTGGAGAGTCACAAACTCAGGCTTTGCTCTTATTCATGCAGCTAAAAGAGATGCTTACATTTTTCTGATTTGTTTGGGGTTTTTTTGTTTGTTTGTTTGTTTTTGTTGTTTTGTTTTGTTTGGTTTTGGTTTTGGTTTTTGTTGGTTTTTTTCCTCCCCATAGTTGTAAATTTTATCAATTAATAAAGCACAAAAAAAACCCAAGTATTCAGTATGTAAGGAAAAAAAATGTTGGTAACAAAAGTCCATATTGCTCTTAACATGCCCACAAAATCTTCATTGCAGTCAAAAGAACAGCATATGACAAAAGTCACAATTCAGACTTCTTTTCACCATGAATCCCTGTGGAATTCATAGGGGTTTCAGTGGCAAGGAATTTTAAAGGAATTCAAGTTCTAAATATATAACAGCCTAATAGTTTGGAACAATAATTCTTCTTCCATCAAATTTAATGGGTACTTTTTAGATTTAATGTGTTTGTGACATTTTTGCAGACTCATATTTCCTTTGTTGTCTTCACATTACTACAGAGTCACCCCCCAGGGTACTTTATGAAACCGTAACTGATGCAAAAACTTGATTGCCAGATTTTTGTGTGCAAAATATATGTTTTATGACATCTTAAAGTATTTCTCGAAGACATCTACTTGGTTCTTTATTAGGCTGTAGTTCCTTTCTGTTATATGAAAGCGTATTTTTGCATTGGGTACAGTACCAAATACATTACTTTAGGTACTGTCGATAAAATGTTAAATATTACTTATGGCATTATGACAGGTATCTTAAAATAAAAGAGGAACAATTCTGTTTTGGTAAACTGCTCCGACCTTGCATGCAAATATAATATTTAGTATTTTGGTGTGAGAATTACCAAAATTGAAATCATGCATAACAAACTATCGTATTATCTTTGAGGAAATGACAATGAAATCAGAGAAGAATAAACAAAATACATTATTCACTTGGATTCCAAGCAAGCTTTTAATTCAGTGCCAAATACATTATTAATGAATAGGGTAAGAAGGTAAGGAAGTGATACTCAACCGGATAACAAACTGGCTTGCCTACAAAGTGAAGAAATGACCATAAATGTAACAGGAAGATGACAAATGCAGCACCACAGAGCTTAGCATTAGACCCTCACCTTTGTCATACTAATGAACTGGACAACTGACAGAGCTTTCAGGTGTGCAGTCTGATGTGTCAGGAATACAGGTAACAGCTGGTCATAAACAGCAAGGAGGAAAATATAGTTCAAACTGAATGGGAAAAAAGTGGAGAGATCTATATATGCCAGAGGAGCGAAAATTCAAAATGCATGAAAGTAAGCATAAGGAAGTTAAAAAAATAACAGATTAGGCCCTAAATTATGGTCTGTAATGAACATGTCATAGACCTGGCAGTGTTCAATACAAAGTTTACAACATCAGATAATTAGATAAATGATTATATTAAATTATGTTCAAACCATTTTGTAAGAATGTAAAATACTGCATAAATACAATTACCCATTCAATATCTGGCAGCAGCTAGAAAGGACAAAAATTATATGCAGAAGATGGAGAATGCTAAACCGAGACACACAATACAAAGGCACGTGAAAAGAATTGAAAACTAGAATGTTAGTTTGAACCTGTCCCAGGAAGACAAAGATTAACAGTTCTTTCCACCAGGCTACTTGTTTGGCTGTCTTTGTGCAATGAACTGGTAATTATGCCAGCAGATACTTTAGCAACTGACAGAATTGCAAAAGGAATTTTTCTCTTTCTCTGAGAATCTCCCAGTTATTCTCAGCAAATCAGAAGGAGATACACAGGTAGATGATAGCACTTGTTGGAAGACTGCTGTGATACTTCTAGGAATAAAGAGGGATTTAGTACACCATATTTCAAAAGTGCATCTATTAAGCACTGAGTGATGTTCTTCATTGCTGTATTCTCTCACTAATGTCACATATGCTGAATTCATCACTGCTGTATATATCCTTGCACTTTGAGTGCTGCAGTGTGAGTTTCCCCCTCCCACCAAAGGTGCCTACTCAAAAACAGTGAGTGGGAGCAGCGCTGTTGCTAAAAATGTCTCAATTTATATAAGTCGCATGGAGTTTTAGTCTCCCACCTGCCTCTTCAGTTTCCAAATGCAGCCTTTAGGAGAATCTGTTAGACAAGATTGAGACAAGCGCAAGCTACGCTTCAGCACATCTGACCATACTCGTTAGCATCAAGATGGTTTATTCTTTTTACAACAGCGGCTCACAAATAAAGACTTGGCTGAAGCTAAGAAATAAGTGATGCTATTTGAAGGGCTCACAGAGGCACTAAGTCTACTCTGACTGAATATACAGGATGGTAAATGGTCAACTCAGTCCATAATTAGGGACATCTTTGCATCTGGGACTACTTTGCTGAACTGTGGTAGATAATGATCTTGCTTTGTTATTCATGCTTCATTTACCTAGATTACAGCAAAGCAGTGTGAAACCTGCAGCTCTCCAGAAGCTCTAACCTGTTACTCATTTTCTGAGAATCAGAGTCAATTCTGGATGCATAAAACTCATCCTCCACTCTCCCTATTGCTTTTTCATAGATTCGAACTCTGAAGATCTGAGAACTCAGTATCCTCAAGCCAGGCTAACTGAAAGCTGGAGGATGAAGAATGTGAGGTTATGGCTTGACAGAGCTGCTTCTTTTTCAGCTTCTATCAGAATAACATCCACATGTATGATAGATAAAATTCTGGAAAAACTGATGGTAGGGGAAAGAAGAAAACACATAATTAATTGTTGCAGAAATAAAAGACTATCGCACAGGGTCACTGTCTTCAATTTTATGTTCAAGAGCAGCTAAACTGTAAACCAGACCCCTCCCCAACAATGCAAACCCAAAAGATGCCTGTACGTTTCTGGTTAAATGAGGATAGTCATCACACCTCATTATTGGAAGGAATTAAAATTGTAAGATAGTAAATGCTGCATAAGAAAATTAATTGGATTGGAATGGAATAGAATGGAAAGAATAGGTCTTTTTTCACAGTGAGTTCTAACTTCCACTACACTGAGCAATACAGCAGCCTTCCTACTGACATCAAATGCCTATGGGGAAAATAGGACTCAAAGTAGTGATTCTGGGGGGATCCTTTCTGAGAGGTTTTTGTGCTGGGGAACAAGGTGCTAAGAAGAAAATAAACCTCCTTGTCCCATCTGAATCCTTGTCACAGCAAGGGGATGTACCTCTGCCATCCTGGCCTTTTCTGTGTTGGTCTTTGTAGATCCTCTACATTATTAAATCTTTCTAAGTTGGTATGGAGAGTGTTCGTGGCTTCTTTCATGATTCTCCTGAACTAGCCTGTGGCTGTTCTTGCTTAATTCTTAACATGCCTCCAATGTTTTCATCGTCTTACTGGGTGATGGTAATATGAAGGGGCTGTCAAAATCTCTGATGAATCTTAGATCTATACTTCATATCTAATATTTTCATAAAGAGTTTTTCGTCAAAGACATTCAGATATCCACCTTTGGTAGATTTCCAGATTTGGTATCCACACATTAAGATGCAAATTATCCTTACTCTCCCCTAGTCTCCTTCCTTAAAGCAATCTCGTAAAGCTTCTTTTCATAATATTGTCAGTTTTCAACTTTTGAATGCTCAGTTTTGTAATACTAATGACCACTTTTGGTAGAATATGCAAAATAGAGCAATCTGCTGTTAGCGTGACTGGCATCAGTGGTATTATTCCTACTCTTTGTGAGTACAATGATGAATATGAATTGGCCAAATGCATTTGAGAATAGTTTCTTGGGATCCTGTTCTGGACAATTTTCCATTTAATTGTTCCTTTCACAAAGCTTTCAAGACATCCAGAAATTTTTTTATAAGTCTTTCTAATAGGTTGGAAGAAATATAATAACGTTTTTAATAGGCATGTAGTGAATGAAGCTATGAAAATGAAATTACAGTAGAAGCAGAAATGGAAGCAATCTTATTACTGTACTATAAAAAAAGGACTTCCTGCAAATTCTTTGCTTTATGTTATTATATGGAGAAGAATTAATCTATCAAATGCACTTAGAGTCATAGAATGGCATGGGTTGGAAGGGACTGTAAAGATCATTTAGTTCCAACTCCAAACTTATTGGTAGCTCGTTTATAATGAAATGGTCATCAGCTATGGTCTATATAGTGGTCTTGAAAATTGTGTTTTATATTCTCTACTTTTATGAACAGCCTGTTTCATCCCTTCAAATCATAATTGACAGAAATGATGTTTCATTCATGATGTTTGCAATAAAAATATTATGGCTTCAGGCATCAACTGACAAAGTTATTTTCTGATGACAGGGAAATCATTAATCTTGAGAGACAATCAACTACTAAATCAATTATAAAAATACAGAATCATAGAATCAATTTGGTTGGAAGAGAACTTTAAGATCAAGTCCAACTATTAGCCCAGCACTTTCAGGTCACTACTAAACCATGCCACTCAGCACCACATGTACACATCTTTTAAATACCTCCAGGGATGGTGACTCCACCACTGTCCTGGGCAGCCTATTCCAGTGCTTGATAATCCTTCTGGTGAAGAAACGTTTCCTAATATCCAACCTAAACCTGCCCTGACACAATCTGAGTGTGTTTCCTCTTGGCCTGTTACTTCCTACATGGGAGAACAGACCAACCCCCACCTCTTTACAACCTCCTTTCAGGGAGATGTAGAGAGCAATAAAGTCTCTCCTGAGCCTCCTTTTCTCCAGGATAAACAACCCCAGTTCCATCAGCCACTCCCCCTAAGACCCTTTATCAGCTTCATTGCCCTTCTTTGGACATGCTCCAGCACCTCAATATTCTTGTAGTGAGGGACCCCAAATTGAACACAGTATTTGAGGTGTGGCCTCACCAGTGATGAGTGCAGGGGAATGATCACTTTCCTAGTTCTGCTGGCCAGACTATTTCTGATACAAGCTAGGATGCTGTTGGCCTTCTTGGCCATGTGGGCACACTGCTGGGTCATATTCAGCTTGCTGTCAACCAAGATCCCCCAGGTCCTTTTGTGCCTGGCAGCTTTCCAGCCACTCTTCTGCAAGCCTGTAGCATTGTATGGGGTTGTTGTGGCCCAAATGCAGGACCTAGCACTTGGCCTCATAGAACCTCATCCCATTAGCCTCAGCACACCAATCCAACCTGTCCAGAAACTTCTGTAGAGCCTATAGAATCATAGAATTGTTTTGGTTGGAAAACATCTTTAAGATCATCAAGACAGATCTTAAAGATATAACATAGGCACTTTCGGCTAGCTTTAATTGTTCATTATCACAAGAAATTCAAACACTTGGTGTAGCTGCCTAAGGCACCAGCTAAGAAAACCTATGGTGAAGTTCAATAGTTTCCATGAAAGTGAAGCTAAAATGATCTGAAGAGACTGAGGCAGCAATTGGGGCAGCACACAAAATCTGAAGGCTCCGGTACCATGGGAAGCCACTGGTAAGAATGTTCAAAGCGCCTAACTAAGGAACTTGGGCAAAACCAAGTAAAGTTGTGAGTAGACAAGCTACAAACTGAAAGCAAAAACAGCAAGGCTTAATTGCAACAATCTCATGGGAAAATTAATGGTCAGAATGACCTGGCAGACAGCTTGCAGGCTATAAGTGTGTGTGAATTACTTCAATATATTAGCTAATAAGCAGCATTACAACAGACAACGGGCCAGGAGATGTTAGTAAATCTCTGGCAGGATTTTTTCAGCAATGTGGTACAACGCCTGTTACAGGTATTCCTCACCCACCCACCGGGCAAGCGATCGTGGAGCGCAGTCAGAATGACCTGGCAGACAGCTTGCAGGCTATAAGTGTGTGTGAATTACTTCAATATATTAGCTAATAAGCAGCATTACAACAGACAACGGGCCAGGAGATGTTAGTAAATCTCTGGCAGGATTTTTTCAGCAATGTGGTACAACGCCTGTTACAGGTATTCCTCACCCACCCACCGGGCAAGCGATCGTGGAGCGCAGGAATCAAACCCTTAAACGTGCCGTTCAAGCGATCGTGCAGCCCAGGAATCAAACCCTTAAACGTCAACTTTTAAAACAAAAAGGGGGAGAAATTGGGTTAACGTCACATAAAAAATTACAAAAAGCTGGAAGGGCCAGTACGTTTAATAACGTGGGGTAGAGGGTATGCTTGTGTCGTTACAGGTACAGGTACAAGTGAATCCCTTTTTGCCTCTCTCTGCCACCAGCCAGCACGCAGCCCACCTCAACACCAGAACCTCCACTGTGAGGCCAAGAGCCTTATCTGTCACAACCAGGGCCATTACCAGCGTGCCCCTGGGCCAGTGCTGGCAGAGCCCAGCCTGAAGCTGCCAGAGGGACGGTCCTAGTGCTGGGAACCCCCGGGGAGCAGGGCTGTGTCCGGCCACCCCTCAGACCCCTCCACGGCCGGGCATTTGCGGGAGCCTGGTGTGTCCTTGCGCTCTGCCTTCACTTGATGCTTGGTGGCCACCAGTACCGTGGCCAACACAGCACTGCCAACCTCTTGAGTACCCATCCCACCAGGATCAGCCTCGGGGGGCTGCAGTCTGCAGGGCTGGGTCCCTGCTGAGGATGGAAGTGCAATAACACCCCTGCCCCGAGCACACTAGAGGGCTCTCACAGTGGGGTGTGAAATGAGCCCACTCCCCTGGAAGAACGAGGGGCCCCACACAGGCCGGGCGGTGATCAGGGCTGGGTTGAGGGCAGGTGGGTCAGTGTGTGTGTGTGTGTGTGTGTATG
>NW_008582459.1:0-394 GCF_000691845.1 Merops nubicus | reverse complement strand
CCCTAAAAGCTGGAGGCCCACAGCCAGTCCCTGACACAGGGAGAGGTGTGCAGGGAACCAGGAGGAGAGCAATGCCCATGGGGCAGTGCATGGGGATAACTGCCAGTGCTGGGGTTGGCCCTGCCCACCCAACACCAAGGACTGGGTGTTGAGCTGACATGGCACCCTGTGTTCCCCCCCAGTGCATGGGGTTGGGATCTGTGTGCCATCCTGACACCGAGGTGAAGTGGCTGTTGGGTGGTGTGACCAGCTGCCCAGCTTCTGGATGAGAGCCATCCTTCCTCCCTCCTGCACAACGCACTGGTGAATGCAGGGCTCTTGTGGGATTTATTGACAGTTGCTAGTAATATATATATTGCAGTTGCCAAGCCACTGTCAATAATATCTGAAAAAC
>NW_008582458.1:17917-22218 GCF_000691845.1 Merops nubicus | reverse complement strand
CGCCGGGGGCTCGGGGTGTGCAGCCCAACGTCCCTCCTCGGCCTTGGGCCCCGCCCTGAGGGGTGCGGAAAGTAAAAGGTGTCACTTGCCGGGAGGAGCGGCCGGGACAGGGGAGCCCAAACTGACCAGCGAGGGGTGGAGGGGTTCCGTCCCAGGTCCATCGTGGTCAGTATGAATCTGGGGGGTGGTGGGGTCAAGCTCTGCAATGACCGCATCCGAGGAGGGCTCCATCCGTTGTGCCTGTGATTCCAATCCCTGTGTTCCTGAAGCCAGTCCCAGAGTCCAGCTCCTGTGCCCGGTTCCCGTTGGCAGCTGAGTCCAGCCTGGGACCCTCCCCAGGGCCGGCTCCACAGCATCCGTGGTGACAGGGACATAAGGACCATCAGGGGGTTGGGTTCAATACCGCATTTGTATATATTTGTATACATTCCATTTTAGTATTATTTTCATTAAAGTGGTTTTGCATCTGTTATATGTCTGGGGGCATCCCTCACCCTAAACTGTGACAATGGTGTGTTGTGTTTCTGACGCATGAGATAAAGAGGAACAAAACTCCTTTGACAAGCCCCAAACCATTTTTAAGTTACTGCTTTAAACTGACATCGACCAAAATGGTTTTTAAGATGGTGCTTCTAATCTTTAATGAGCCATTATCCTTCCAAAAAACTGTTCATGTACTGCAGGTGCCGTTGCTTTCAGCTCTGTGGCGTGCTGTAGGAAAAGCAATTTTTGTAAACCTTGTTCAGCTCCTAGATCTGCATTTTTCATCTCTATGGTTAATTTAATACGTTTATTTCTTGATGGTCGTTAGTGTATTACAAAGAGACAATGCCACTGTAAAATGACAAGTATAAAATGAAGACAGTACAATTCTGCCATTATTTAATGTGTATTTATTTGAAAACACCTGATTTCTAACCTGGTTTCCTAAAGCTTATGCCATCAGGCTGTCTGCTTGTCCATCTCTTCAATCATCTGTCTGCCAGTCTCCTTGTCTCTCCAGAAGTGTCAGAAACAGTAGGCTGGTTACCCATGGAGACACCTGGATGCTCCTCTGGCTTTGCTCCAGCTTAGCTACCAGAAAATTCCTTTTTTTTTTAAAGGCATTCTTCTTTGCTTCTTTCTCTAAATCCAAGAGCAGAAGGAAAACTGCTGTCTCAAATCCTGCCCCATCAGCTCCTCCCATCCTCCCTAGACTGCCCAAAAATACAAATCATTAGAGGATCTGGCATCGACTTCAGGTGAATGATGGCTGGAGTAGAGGGGAGCAGGAAAAGCAACGCGTAGTTGAGGGCAGTTGTAAACACAGCCTCCACTTTTTATATTTTAACAATTTCTATAAATATATGGAGGGAAAGAAGCAAGAGAGGCACCGGCTGGGTGGAGGACACCCACATTTTTTTATCTGAAGGAGCCAGAGAGGACAATTCCCCAGCCCATTCCCCTGCTCTCTCCCATCTCAGACCAAGAACAGTTTATGACTCCAAATTAGGGAGAAACTTTGGAAGCTGTGGGGTGCAGCATCCCTGCCACCCTCCCGCCTGGCTGCACCCGCTCTGGTGAGGGATTGCTGGGCCAGGATCTCCAGGAGTTCCAGCTTCAGAGCTGATGAAGAGCCTGGGCTCCTCTGGAGCTCACTCACAGCCAGGACAAGTTCCCATCTGTGTGCTGCTGCACACACCCTGACTGGGCACAGCAGGGAGGGTCCCAGCTCCTCAGGGTCAAGATTTAGACTCAGAAAAGAAGAATTTCTTTGCTCTCCTGCTGTTACAAATATTAAGACAAGCTAAATCCTAGAATCCTGTAGGTTGGAAGAGACCTTTAAGATCATCTTTAAGATCATTAAGCCAACACTACTAAGTCCTCTGAGTCCTCAGCTGTGTTTCTGCACCAGAAAGCTCAGATAATTAACACTTTTGCAACTAAAGGCTGCCCCCTTTTCCTGACCCTGAGGAGTTTACGACATTTATTTTCCCCATTCTTAGGAGATTTGTTTCCAAAAGCCTGCAGACTTCTGCTGAGATCCCACTTGGGGCTGGTGTAACACGACAGCAACTATTCGCAGTGCCGTGTTGCCAAAACCCTTCTGCCCTCTGAGAGGTCATCCCTGCCTTGTCCTGATGTACAGGAACCCCAGGGACATCAGCCAGGTGCCCAGGGGGTGGTTTCCTCCTTGTGAGGACAGACAGATGGACACTCCTTAAAAATTAAACCAAATTAGAGAAGGGGAGAGGTCTCTGCAAACAATGATGGGCTAGGGACCATCCTGCAGGACAGGGCACGTGGGGTCAGAAAGGGTTCCTCTGTGGCTCAGGATGAGTCTTTATTTGTTCTACATCTTAGTCCTTAGGCAGGAATGACAATAACCATCCTTGGCCTGCTCTCTGGAGGGTTTTTGGGGCAGGAAGAGCCTGTTCTTACACTTCTCCCTGGGATCACTAATCCTGGCGAATCCTGAGCCTGCAGGAAACACGGACACGAGCGAGGAGAGGGAGCAGAGCCATTTCCACTCACACCCACATCCCCAGAGAGGCTCCCGGGAGGAATTATACAATATATCTATGTGTGTAGATAGATCTCTAGATATAGTTTATTTCTCACAATCCTGGTAAGAGTTACAGGTGTTTTGGGAATCATTTACAGTATCACAGCATATGGAGTGGCCATACAGCTTCTGATGTGAGTAACATACAGTGTGTAGAGAGCACACGTTTCCCACCCATCCACCCACCACTCACACAATGGGTTTTTTTCAAAGCTAATACTAGATTCAGCTACGTAGAAAGCCTGGAAAAATGTCAGGGTACAGCGTTGGGTGTCGTACAACACTGTCAGTCACAATGGGACAAGCTAAACTACTTTAATTTTCAATCTAGTATTTCTAGTCTACCTGCATTATTGCATTTATACGCTTTTTTTTTTTTAAAGTCAAAGTAAATAGAATACTATATGGGAAAGGAAAAAAAAAATAAATTCTTGACTATTTTAGGATTTGAGCTGCAGCCCATACAAAGTGTCC
Organism: Merops nubicus; assembly: GCF_000691845.1. Lineage (NCBI taxonomy): Eukaryota > Metazoa > Chordata > Aves > Coraciiformes > Meropidae > Merops > Merops nubicus. The sequence goes on along the minus strand of NW_008582458.1, from coordinate 19,199 downwards.
ATAGAAGCATAGACAAGGTTATAAATTCGACAAGGTATAAATTAGCTGGATAGCTTTGTGTGTAGGTAGGTGTCCATTTCCCTCCGGAAATGTGTCGAGCAGCATATAGTTTCTGAAAGCCAAAAAAAGAAAAAAACAACCCCCAAAACCTGTATGTTGAACACAGGTAAATAAGTGTAAGTGATGAACAGGTCTGTTTGTACAGGGAAGAAACCAAAGTGTCGCTCTGGAAATTACTCTCCTTTGGAAAACACGTTCAAGGGGCTGATTCAAACCCCACGGGGGTGGCTGGGAAGATGCCTGTGGCTCCCAAAATGGCAACAGGAAATTCCTTCCCCACACCAGCATCCTCCCAGCCAACCTCGGAGGGCTTTGGATCAGGCCCTGGAAAAGTAACAGAACCCGAGCAAACCAAAATTTAATAATAAAAAACCCCAACCAAATCCCCTGTAATCTGACCTTCGAGTTCCCTTTCTCACAATTTGAGTTTCTTCACAAATTTATAAACAACCTGCACCTACCACTGGAGGAGTTGGTTTTCACTGGGGAGCTGAGATTGCACCTCGTAGAGATTTCGATTGAAACCGTCCTAACCAGTGACTTGGGAAAAGGCACCAGGCTAAAGAAGGGCTGCTCAAAACGTAGTAAAGCCAAATTATTCATCTGCTGGCTTATTCGTGGGTTGGTTTGGGGTTTTCTTTTTCATTTTTAAGAGGACAAAATTGTATGGCACCCTTGTTGCTGACTGCTCGGAGCTGCTGTGGCACACCCAGGGATACGATGCAGGTCGCTGCTGCTGCAGAGCTGCTCAAAGAGTCCACTCATCCTGCTGGGAATTTTGGAGACAGAAAGAACCTGTAACTGTTCTTGGTGTGCTGCGCTGGGGGCTTTGCATCAGAGGAACTGAAAAAATAATGGAGTTGTCTGGGAATTTGTGGTGCTCCAGGCACGAGCTTCAGCCAAGCGTAGCGTGTGCCCCCGCTGCGAGTGGCACCAGTGCCCTGCACCTGACTGGCAGGAGGCTCTGAGCAGAGCTCCTGGCCATGCAGTGACATGGAAAAGCAAGGACAGAAAGGGCCCTTCCAGCTGCACCCTTCTGTGGTGGGCAGGAGCTCTGAGCCCCCTGCAGGCTCAGACCCTCAGGCCCTGGTGAGGGGGCAGAGGATGTGGCTGTGCCACTGTGGCTGTTCCCTGAGGGGCTCGCTGGCTGAAAATCACCGGTATCTTTTGGGTGCCTCTGCCTTGGGGCAGGGTTTCTGCCCGGCTGTGGAGAGGCCACGTC
>NW_008582458.1:4619-17888 GCF_000691845.1 Merops nubicus | reverse complement strand
AGGGAATGTGGTGCAGTAAAGGACAAGCAATGAATCAGATTGGAAACCAACCGAGCCACGCTGTGTGGCACCTGAAGATCTGGCACAAGCAGACAGCCTAGGAAGTTGTGCAGTAAAAGGGGAAAAAGGTCACAGGGCCAGAATGCTGATTTATAAAAGAAGAGGAAAAAGTCACCATCAAACCCCTTTGCTCAACAGCTTGAATTCCCCAGGGCCAGTCTGAGTGATCTGAGCTAACCATAGCAAGATGCAATAAAAGACTAAGAAAAGAGGTGTTGGGCAGACCCAGCCAAGCCCAGCTGAATGGCACGTGGGGCACGTTCCAAGCTGACACCTCAGCTCCATTGCAGTACCCTCAGTAGGACCTTGTGTCATCATCTGGGCTGCTGAACTCAAGAAAATCCAGCTCAAGGAGATCAACTTTCTCTACAGGTGCCTTCAGTTTGATGAACCCAGATTAAGTACCCTCCTATTTTTGCCACATAGTTCCCACAACAGCTAAGACACCTTATTCTGGGCTCTTTTAGTGCCACATTAAAAATATCTTCCCACTAATGATTAAGCAATGCTTCAAAGAAATATAAACTTCAGGAGAGAACTGATCTCCGGCTGAATGAGGACAGGAGAGGTTGTGAAGAAGACAAGAGGCCAAAACCAGTGACTGAAAGAGAAGAGTTCAGGGGGGGATGCTGGGCTGAAACCAGAGCAGCGTTGTTTAATGCAGAGCACCAGGCAGACGCTGCTCACATTGCCCTCTCCTGGCTTCCTCGGAGCCTGCAGAGCACAGATCCTGACCTGCGGGGGTGGCTCCACAGCGCCCAGCCCAGAAAATCACTGCACAGGCTCCATCCCTTCCCGCAGTGGAGTTGCCAGTCGAGCACCACCACTCAGAAGACCTAAAACGTGCAGGCAGCCCAGCTCAGACCTTCAGCATCAGCAGAGCTCTCCCTGGAAGAGTAAAGGACCAAATCCCCCTGGTGTAAATCATGGGAAATATCCCGATTCCGGCCTCTGCACTGAGAATTTAACTAACTTAGGTCCAGAATTGTTCTTACCCAGGTCAAAGCCAATTCTCTTCCTGCCCTGGGAGATTCCTCCTGGCTCCGTGGTGAAGGGATTGAGATCATGGTGAGGTGCCACACGGCCCGGGGAGGGAACCAGCATCCTGCTCTAGCACAAAGTCACAGGTTAAGAGGATCAATGCATGAGCAGGTTGGATTTTCAGCCCTCTCCAGAGCAAAGCAGGTGAAAAGGGGGCGCAGCCTTTCCGAGGGCTCAGATCACACACTTGCAATTCCCCTCAGTTACACAAAGCTGCTTGGAGAACACTTCAGCTCTTTTTGTTGCTTCACTAACACTTTGATGCTGAACAGAGCCAGCAAAAACTCATTTGGAAAAGGGAGTTAGCAAAGGTTAGTTTGCAGGGTGACAGAGTTGGTCATTTTTGCTTTTCTCCAAGAAAATAAAGAATAATAGAAGTGGAGAGGGTATAAAAGTCAATGTGTCCTCACCAGGAGGGTTAAGATACTGAAATGGTGCTTTCCCCCTCTCCATTCCTCTGCACTGTTTCTTGTGCCCTCTCAGAGGCCCTCAGCCAAAGCTTTCTGCAGAGCTGATTGCAACTCCAAGAATCTCACTTCTCAAACACATTTGTCCACAGCCTTCCTGGTCTGATTTGCTTCTTGAAGCACTTTTTTTTCCTCTCAAACCTTCACTACTGTTATTTGCAACCAATTCTAAGAACAGGGTGCCCATCTCTAAACCCCAGTCACGTTCCAGGAAAGGAAGGGAGACTTTTAAGGTTGAAAGCATCTCTTTCCACCTCTAGGATTTTTTAGTTGCACTGTTGTTCACCCACAAATACCAAGGTGGGTGTAGGAAGGGCTGTGAACATGGCTCTTGGGTTAACCCCCTCCTGGCCAAAGCCAGGACAGCACGGCTGCCTCGATGAATACCAGAGGAGACTTTCCTCACACTCAGCAGAGGGAATGGTTCTGTCAGTTCTTTAAAAAAAACACCTCATTGAGACAGTTTTAGGTTTTAGGATGACCTGCAATCCTATCCCTGGTGCCAGTAAGATCTCAAAGGCCTGAGCAGAGCGTGGTGAAGGCAATGGGAGCATTCCCCTGGGTTTTGGTAGCCTGTGGGTCAGTCCCTAAGCTCTGATTCCCCAGAGACAGAAACCCATTTTTAATTTATCACTAAGGGAGCTAAGAAGTGCTTCAGGGCAAGCGACTCTTTAGTGCTTTAAACGTGAGCCCAAGAGGTGAACAGCACCTGCAACAACACCTTCTTACCCTCCCAAAAATGCTGCTGCATTATCCTTTGGCTTCCAGATTTGTTTGGAGTAACGGGGCTTATTCATAGCGTATGAAATCAGTACAGAGAGGAAGCAGAAGCTGAATCCAGTTCATCTTTCTTAAAGCCAGAAGCAGCAAAAAAACCCTTCTACTAAGCTGTCCAAGAGAACGTCATGACATCTTATGTTCAACTAAAACTGAAGGCTCCTTAAAAATAGATTGAGATGGGGTGTAGTAATTGAACTATCGTTTTAGTGATCAGCTACAATGCCTGAAGGCGGTTTTGCAAATTCATCATTGATAGACTTCATCAAAAGAGTAAACTAGCAATCTAGATCTCTTCAAATCCCAAGCACAGATTCTGAGCAGTTTTCAGCGTTAAGCTCACTCTCCCCACGGAGACAGCACTAGGAGGACTTCGTGTCACAAACACCACACAGAGAAGAACAGCAAGCAACTCACGGCGTGTGCTCGGTGCGAGAAAAGACAACTATTTATTTAGCACAGCGAGGTCAGTCATCCATGCCTTCTGCTTCCACACATCTGCTTTCAAGCTCACTTGGGTGCTGAGAGAGGAGAACTGGCTCTTCTCAGCCTACTTCTCACACTGGACGTTTGTTTTCTCAAAAGGGAGCCGCTGCACAACCTGGCACGTTAAGGCAGAACAGGAGGTGTTTGCTAAGAGGATGCCACTGGCAAGTCAGGACTGAGGTGTGTTGCCCCAGCTGGGCTGGCATCTACACTCGAGCTACCTGACTCAGACTGACACTAGACCCACACTTCAAAAAGCACTATGACACAGTCCAGCAGAGTCTAAAAGTGCCTTGGTTTAAAGCGAGTAGCCCACACGACTATCCAGGGAGGGGGGGGGAACAGTAATTTTGAGCTTCTAAGACAACGGGCACGTGGTACATTCAGCAGTTCACGAGCCATACATTCTGTGCACTGAGAAGAACCCAGGACCCGAAAGGAATCGAGGTGCTGATGAGAAGGGCACAACAAAGACATCACGGACACTCGGTGGGAATGCAGGGGGACAGAGGGAGGGGCAGCTCCAGGGTGGGGGTTTTCCACCCCAGACTGCAGGAACATAAACATACATCCATATGCAGGGTATTCCCCAAGGCAGGGTGATGTGCACACACACACACACACACACAAAGGTGTTTTCCACACCAAACTGCCAGAGGTGGGTTCTGGGTGAACAGCAGCATTAGGTGATCACAGCAAGCAGAAAATCCTGTATGAACAGGGTTTGTGTGTGGCCTCACAGGCAGGTGATGGGGCTGACAAGCTGCAGTTCCATCACCCCCTCTGTGGTGGGGTCCTGGGAGCAATTACTGGCCTCAGAGTGCCCCGAGGGCAGGGGGGTTTGGAGGTGGACAGGAACATTAAGGCGTATGTTGGCTGAGAACTGTTTTTCCCCTCTACTGTTGCCAAAGGTTGAGTCAAGGAAATAAACCCACTTTAAACAGTAAAATAGGAGGCTCAAATGAAGCAATTGTTTCTTTTTCCTTCCCCTGTATCTCTCTGTGCTGGTCAGGGCAGAACAGATCGATGCTGTTACTGCAATGGTGTCACATACTGCTAAAAAGGAATCATGTTTTTTATGAGATGGAGGGAGCAGACAGGACAGGTAGGAGCACCTCTTGAAGACAGGCCTCCCACCTGAGAACAGAGTCACTGTCTGAAAATCACCACCCTGCTTGGGCCAAACATGAATCAGAGCAGCAGTGGGCAATTTCCCTTCCTCGTGAGCAATATCAGCAAAATTTCCCTCCAGCCTAGAGCTTCAGAGACCTGAGGAAGAGGAGCCCAGGAGCAGCCACCCCCTCATCCAGACCCTGGAGGTTTGGATAGGTTACTCCACACCCAGTGGGCAGTGACCTCCTGGTCCTGGAGAGCAGGTTCCCAGCAGGACCACACTGCACTTTGCTTCTGGCTTCTGCACCCAAATTTCCCTTGTGAGGAACCAGAAGGCATGGCTCAGGGTGCAGGCAGGAGCAGGGGGAGCTGGTCTCTCCCCAGGATGGCAGGAGGAGGTGCCCAGGGCACAGTCAGGGTCCAGGGGCTCTGCAGCACTCCCTGACCCTTCGTGTGGACAAAGCAACCTCACCACGTCCTCTGGCAAACCAGAGCCACTGCAGGGGAGGCGTGTGGAGCTGCTGCTGGGCTGTGTTCTCACACCTCTGCTTTCCAAATCGCTACCCTCGTCCTTTGCTGGTGTTTGTCCTCCCCTCTCCCCCCCAGAAAATAACCTCTCAACATCTGCAAAACAGGATGAGGGGAAATCAGTTCTCTAGACAAACGTGGCATTACAGAAACAACCACCATGGACCCTCCTGCTTCAGATGGAATGAATTCTCCAGGCTGTGACATCCTGCTGCTAGGAGACACATCCACAGCACATGCAGAGGGTGCTTTCAGCTGCCAGGATTCCACCTGGGGCTGCAGCATGGCCCAGGTCATACCCACCCACCTCCCACCCAGCAGCTTGCCAGGAGCTGGTACTGCCAAGGCAGTGCCTGAGGATCAGGCACCTTCCTCTGGGCCTGCACCCACTGAATTCCCACATCCAGGCTCAGTTAAAGATGGACAGCTAAGGCTCTGCACCTGAACCCCCTCCTCTTTGTCACCAGCTCTTGCTCATCGCTGCTCCAAACCCTGCCCCTGGGCTGCAGCTGCTGCTGCTCTCCAGAGGCTCTGTGGTTCTCACCCCACCTAATCTCTGACCTAATTTTAAAACAAAATGCAAGGTCTTTTTTTGCAAGACTCTTTTTGCAGTAGCTCAGCAGCCAAGGGAAGTCTAAGGGAAGCTTTCAGAACAAGACCTGCCCACCTCTGGCTGTCGGGGCAGAGCCTCAGCCAAGGCACTGATCACCTGCTCCCCTCTCCCCCTCACAAGGTCTGGCTTTAGAGCCAGGGTACTCACCAGTGAAAACAGGCTCTTCCTGAGGGCTGGGAGCTTGTTTCCATTTCCAAAGCTTGGAGGAGTCACAAGACCCTGCTACTGTCATAGGAGGGAGGTGAGAAATCCCCCCAGGACAGACAGACGGACTTCCAGTGCCCTTGTACAGAGTTTCTCTGGTATAAAGCACGTCAGTCCTATTCTCAGGGGTTCCCAGGTCCTCTCTGCCCCTCAAACCAGCTCGTGTCCCCCTTTCTTCTACCTTCTCATGTACCAAGAGAACATAACCTCCAGCAGAAAAAAAACTGAAATAAATCAGATGAAAAGCCTGATCCAAAGCCCAGAGAAATGAACAGAGTCCAGCTGACCTTGAGGGAGTTTGGGCTGAGGCCACAGCACCCTGCAAAGCCCAGCCTAACTTTAGGAAATACTAGATCCAAAACAAAGTCTCTCTCTCCCCAGACGCTGCCCACGCGACCTCGGCGAGCCGTGGGGCCCTGAAGGCTGCCTGCCAAGGTGCAAGGAGCCAGGCAGCTGGCAGCCACTGCCCACCCAAAGTGGGCACGGGACCTCCCCAGCCGCCTCCCTGTGCTGCTGACTGCACTGCTGGCCACAGCACGGCCCCTCTGCTCGCTCCCCAGGGGCAGCTCAGCCAGAGGAGTGACCTGATGTGGTGCCCCGGGTTGCATACTCAGCTCCACCCTGCTGCAGGCTCAGCCTCTTTGCTCTGGGGCGCTTCTGAGGTGGGTTTTTAAAGGTGGGTTGGTGAGCAGCAGGCACACGAGACACCAACAGGAGGTCACGCTTTGCTGGTGGGGTCAAGGAGCTGCCTTTGGGCCCCGAGCTTCCCCTGCCCCAGGGGTGCTGGGTCCACACCAGCCCAACACGCAGGGACAGGCAAACCAGATCTTAGCACTAGGCTCCCTCTCCCCATCACATCAACTTTACCACACCCCAACTTAAACACAAACCAAACAGAAACCAGAACACAAAGCGGGGACTCTGGATGGGACGTAGAACACTTTGGACTTGAAAACAAGGGACTGCAAGAGAGGTGGGGGTGTCCCCCAGGGAGGACAGCAGGGGAGGGGAGGGGACACCGTCATTGACACCGATCAGGAGAAGCTGTAATCTATACACAGTGGTATAAGCCAAGATATAGTACATGAAGGAACACACTGAGTGCATGGAGTTACCCACACTGGGTCAAACTGGCACAGTCGTCTTGAACAAGACTCTTGGAGTTGTAGTTGGTGCTTGTTGTTGACCTATCTAGCTCTCTCTCTCTATATATAGATATGTATAGAATTTTTCTGCATGCATTTGTCTCAAAAGGAGCTGTACAGCTGGGTTGGGTTTCTCCTCCCCACCCTTGCCTTGGTCTTCATTTTTTCCGGGCTAGGAAAGCCACTCCCACAATCACAGCGAGCGCGCCCCCCGCCACTCCTCCGACGATGATCAAGGGCTTCATGTTGTCAAAGATGCTGCCTGGTGACTCCTCGGAGCCGTTTCCCTTGTGGTCAGAGTCAGGGGTCTGGCCGGTGGCCTCTTGTGTCTCCGTGGTGGCCGGGCTGGGTTTCAGGTTGCTGTGGTTGTTCACCACGGCGCCGTCACCTCCCGCCTTCTTGGCGGCGGCGGCGGGAGCAGGCTGCTCTTTGGGGACCTCCTTCTTGTCTGCATTCGTGGCGGGCCCAGGGTTGGGCTTCTCCAGCTTCCCAGAGCTGGGGACCTTGGCGTCGGGTTTGTTCCCGCTGCGGACGTTGCCTTTGGAATCCATCCCCGGGAGCGCCGCGGCTGGGGCTGGACACGGGACCCTCCCAGCACCTCTCCCCTGCCCGCCTGCTGGGGAAAGCAGAGGAGCCACCGGAGCTCAGCCCCTTGGAGCAGCTCTCTTGGGATGATCCTCCCTGGCAGTGTCCTATCTGGACATGATATGGCACCTGGAAGAGGGAGCAGAGCGAGAAGAGGTGAGTGGGAGGACAGGGCAAGGCAGTGCCACCTTACCTGAAGGCAACGGAGGGGGACAGAAGACAAACCAAGAAACCTGTTGGCTCTTTTAGGAACTATGAGCTGTATTCAGAGCATCTAGTACAGTGCCTGGACCTGTAAGAACACCAGACTAGCTGGACTGACTGTCACCTACAGCTGCCAGAGCTGGGCTCCGTGTGGGATCCAGACAAGTCCACCCTGCCCAGGTACGTGGCACCATTTGTCAGTGACAAGAATTACTCATGTCCAACCAAATAAATGTCACTTCTCGTTTGCCCACCACAGCTCCCTTCCTCCTGGGTAAGGGGAGAACATTTTGTACCATGGGAAAGCAGATCAACAGCTCCTCCCTGCTTGTGTCTCACCCTCTATCCTTTCTGCAGCATCATCCCAAGGTAAGTTTAGGAAGCAGTTAATATGTGAGCTTGTGTGATATTCTCCATCCAGGTGCTGCAGAAAAAACAGCAATAGCTCCTCAGTTATCAGAGGTGTGAGAGCCACGGGGCTCTGTCAGCATTTCTGGTGGAGCTGCAGCAAAGCAAAGCAAGGGGCAGATCCTCTGCTGGGGCAAACCAGGGTGTTGGCTTCAAAGGGTTATGAAAACACCACGAAACCATGGCCCCAGCAAGCCTCACTGGGCAGCAATCTAGGGAGGCTGAGCTGGGAGATGGAGCTCCCTTGGCTGCACCTCTGCAGGAGAGGAGATGGGTGCTGGGCAGCTTGCCATGAGGGCAGCACCACGCCAGCCTGGAGCTGGGGAGGTCAGGAGTGAACAGGAGGCAGCAGCCACATCCATGTCACCCGCTCCACTACCTCCCTGCTGACCTCCAGCCTGCCAGGAGCCAGCCCAGGGACTGCTGCTGCTGAGTGAAACAGGAGCTTAGGAGCTGGCTGGCTTTAGAAATCCAAGAGGCTCCTCAGAAACCTCTCCAGGGAGAGATCTCCTTCAAAGGGGCTTGGAGTGCAGATGACTCCTTCAACGACAGGCAAGGAGAGGGTCCCAGGGTTGCAGCTTTGGTCTGTGCTGCTGCATCTTCTGGGAAACAGGCCAGCAAATGTGGTGGTTTAATCTCCACCAAGGCAGCAGTGCTGGCCTGGGGGAAACCTGCTCACAGAAACAACTGGTTGGGATCCCAAGCAAAGCTGGGCAACATCTCATGGCTTGGGATAAGACAGAAACTCTCCCCTCTCCTGCTTCCCCTTGTCAGCCACTGTTTGATGGGTACTGTCTTCTCCAGTGCCAGTCAACTGGAGCTCCCTGAAGGATCCACAGCACCAGAATTGGGGAATTTTGTAGCTCTCATGCTGCACCAGGCATGGTGACCATGACACCAGTCTGCTGTATGCTGAAAAGGCTGAAAGGTTGGTTGGCAGTTAGCCTGGGAGAGGAGTCTGAGCTCTTCCCATGGCACAGAGATGGGACAGGCACTTCCAGAAGGCTTTCCACAGGACCCACCTCACACACCTCCCTTAGAGAGGACAAATTTTAGCCGAGTGGTATTTGCTGAGATGGAGCCTGAAGTCTCCAAAAGGGGATAAATGATCCAAGCTGGTCAGTTTTGAAATAAAACATTGAAAAGTGAGAGGCAGATAACCTGTGCCCAGGGTCTCACAGCCAGGGTCAAGCAGGAGGCTTGCTACTCTTCCCTTAGAGTTTCAATTCTGTTTAACTCCAAGCCCTTCCCATGGAAGAAATAATTTTTTTTCTAAAATCAGACCAGCCCTTCAAGTCATTTAGAAGCCAGCAGTCAAATTTCCCCAGCAGCTCCACATGGGTGTAAACCAGCACAGTCCCTCTGTAGCTGAGCAATACTGACACTTCTGAGCCTGTGATCTTCAACCATTTTGGGAACCCAAAACCACACTCGGGCATCTTGTACCACACAAACACAATCCCAGGTGCTCACCAAGCTCAAGATCTTCTCTGTGGCTTGGGGCTTGGGAGATAAACATGTAATCCTGGGCAAGGGCAAGAGCATTTTCCTCTCCTGGCTCATTTTGTGGTATTTCTGTAGATGGCACCTGCCTCTCCTTTTCCTCCCTCCACTCGTACTGCTCTGCTCCACACAAAGAAATAAGTGGAGCCCACGACTGAAGCAGGTTTAGAGGTTAGAGCAGATTCATCAAGCCATAAATACTAAATTACCTGCTTAGTGGCTCTGATATCAATTAGCCAGGCTGCTCACACCCTGCCCAGGATTTGTGTGGCTGTACTACAGGACCCAAGCACTAAACCTCTGCTGCTTTCCCTGGGCAAGCTCCAGAGGTGGGGGGGTAAATCACAGAGGGGCAAACCAGCCTCTTTGCTGAGAAACAGGGATTGTGCACAGCCCAGGAACCTCCCAGTCTGTCCACAGCCCTCACTGATCAGATCTGGTCTCCAGACTCCTGGAAGCAGGGATGCTGGTTTTGCTGAGAGCCTGCACGGTGCCCTGGAGCCTCATCCTGCACTGCACTCATTAAACACTCATTAAAGCAGCTCTTGATTTCTAAGTGAGTCTCCACAAGGAGCAAGGCAAGCCCCTCCCGCAGGTTAGAAAAGGTTTTAAAAGATCTAGAAACCAAACTAAGCCAAAAATCCATGCCAGCAGCTCTTCACTGCAGCACAGCTACTGGAACCACTGCCTGGGTCAGCATCAGGTTGGCCTGCAGCCTTCTGCAGCCCTCCTCCTCCTCCTCCTCCTCCCCCAGGGGACTCTGCAGCACATCCCCTTCCACCACAGTGCTTAACCCCCTTCTGTAGGTGACTGGCTCCCTCCCAGTCAGACTCCCTGCCTCAGGCATCCTCCCCTTCCCTTTCACTCTCCTTCCCACCCCTGAGCCTTCAAGGGCAGGAGCACATGCTCATCTTTAAGCACTGGAGTCCCAAAAAAAGACCCTTTCCTCATTTTCAAAAACAAAGCCTGCACATAGAGGCGTGAGGGGTTTATCCCCATCCCTTTGGCTCCTCCTCTTCCCTCATTCCATCACACAAAGTTTTTCTCTCCTGGCCTGATTCTCCACCTTTGCTTTCTTCTTTATAGCTCCTCACATCTATTTATTCCTCCCTTCTCTCTCCTCCTCAGCTGCTGTCTCTGCCTGTCTGCCCATCCCTCCCCCTTCCAGCTCCCTCTCTGCCTCCCACACAAACAGCAGCACTCCAGAACAAGGGGGTTTTTTTTGAGACAGTGGCTCCATTCCCTCCCTTTCCCTTCGATGCTTTCTTTGTTCCACACTCTGTGCCTTTCCAGGGAGGTTTTCACTTGCCAGCAGCTAACCAGCTCCTTCCCAGGCTGGGAAAAGGGAGCAGAGAGACCACAAATCCAGCGTTCAGGGAGAAAAAGGGCAGGGAAAGCCTCGGAATTCCCAGGGCTGCGAGCAGCAGCACAGCCCCCCCAGCCCCTGGGCTGCTGCTGGGTGCTGCAGCTCAAGGGCAGTGCAGTCAGACCCACCAGTGCAACAAGCTGCAGGGCCAGCAGAAGGAGCAGCCTCCCTTGGCTGCCTGAAGGGCACCTTCTCTGCCTCAGCCCCCAGGAGATGAGCAGGCACAGCTCTCCTCTGTCTCCTGTGTGCACAGATGAAAGCTGCATCAATCCTGCACCAAAGGGAGCAGATGCGTCACTGCTGGCTCTGCCAGAACGTTGGAAGTTCCTCTTCCCTCTGCAGAGACCAGACCCAAGGCCTCAAATCTTCCCCCTCTGTCTCAGCTGAAGGCAAAGCCACCACCCTTGCTCAAGAGCAGCTTCCCCCTGCACCCCACTGAGGGGTGTGGGGTCACAGCGGTGCTGGGCCAGAGGGGTCTCCCCTCCTCTGTGAGAAGCAGGCTGCTCCCATGGGGTCCTCAGCCACCACCCTGCCAGCAAGAAAACCCAACAGAGTTAGGTGTCCCAATTCATGCTGGTGACAAAGGTCCATCCACACCCCCCAGGTGTCCTCCAGTCAAAAACAGTCACAGAAATAGCTGCTGACCTGTAGCGATGCTGTGCAGGAGCCCAAGATGGAAAAAAACATCCTATATACCCTCAAATCTTCTTCCTTACCCCCTAATCTCCTCTTCATGCCTTTATCATTCCCACCTGTCTCAAAAAAAAGGGCATGAAGGTTTGTCTTTGAGGGGCACAGAGAAGAGTTGGGAGTACCAAAGCTTTTAGGAAGCAAAAGCCTCTGTTGGCTTTTGGGCAAAGAATTAAATGACCTTTATTACTAGGCCAGCTTTAATGCTTCTTTCAGCCTCATCTGCCCCCAGATCCCTCAGCCTGAAGCAGCTGAACCATGGCAAAGACCATCCCCATGGTTGGAGACAGAGGTCATCATCTGCCAGGAGACAAGGTCTGTGCCCAAGCCTGCTCTCAGCTCCCTTGGAGGTGACCAAGCTGGAAGCCAGGGAGGGTTGGCAGCACCCAGCAGTGCTGCAGGAGGTGACTTGTGCCTCTCAGGACCAGGCTCCTCCTCCCCGAAGCTAAGGGAGGACCCTGAACCTGGCAACACAACACCCAGCACACTCCTCATCCTCCTCTTCAGTCCTTGCTCTCCCACCAGCACAGTGAAAGGTTTCCAGTGTCGTGGAGGAAGAACACACACTGAACACCAATTAAATCCAGGTCCCTTCAGCAGGCTCTGTAGATCTCAGCTGAAATGGGTCATTGAAGACCAAACCAGCTCTCTGAAGGACAGAAAATGGTCCTCTGCTCACACAGCTTCTCTTGGGGAGGGCAATTTGCACCTGCCCAGACCAGCTCACAGGATTGAAATCCCCTCCCAGACCCAGGCACCAGCAGCAGCTGGTAGGTGAAGAGCAGGTAATTTTAGGCTGAGATCTGCAGATTTGGTTCCTGTGGCAGTCTGTGCACAGAAACAGGAAAATCAGAACGGGGCCACTTCAAAGAGGCCCTTGAAAATATGTAGCTTCCTGAAAAGGTCACAAGAAAACCCCCCAAAAAGCAGCAGTGTTCAGACTACCCAAGGTAAGGCAGCTAAAGGGACTGGGACCAGGCTGTGAGGGACTGGGGGTGTTACTGGGAGGCACCAAATGCTGCCACAGGCTTCCTGTGTGACCTTTGTGTGTCTCAGAGTCCCCTTCAGGGCAGATCCACGGGATGGAGGGGGCTGAGCTCACCCCTGCCAGACCCTGGGGTGGTGGGCAGCGTGGGCACATGGAGCAGCACCAGCACCACGAGGTTTGGCTGAAGCCAAGAGGACAATCAGCTGGAGCACAGAGCTGGGGTGAGCTCGTGATGTGCTGAGGACAGTGCCAAGGACAAGGCAGCCTGTTCTGGCAGCTCAAGACTCCTCCAGAGAGATGTGAGGTGAGTGGCCACAGGGCAATGCTGGTTCATTGCCACTTTGTGGCAGCAGAAAGACACAGTGGCCAAGCAAGTTGCCCTGGAGGAGGGATCAATTCAGAGAGCCACAGGTACAGGGTTTGAGTTGCCCTTCCTAAGATCCTGAGGCTCAAGGCCATTCCCACCTCCCCATCTTCTCAGTCAGCTCTTGCACCAAGGCAGCCCAGCCAAGTTCTCCTTGCTCCCTAACCTGTGCACACAACTAGACCTGTGCTCCCCACGAAGAGGCACCAGCCTGCACCACCAAAGGTGGCTGAGCTGTTCCTCTGGCAGTGAGGGAGCTCCTTCCCCAGCTCTCTGCCCATCCCACCAGCAGTGGTCACTGTGGCTGGGCAGGACCTTCATGCTGGGCCAGCAAGTCCATAGAGGGCTTCTGTGTGGTGTAAAGGACAGGAGATCACACGCAGGCAAGGCCAGACTTGGCCCCACACACACGCTGAAGTGGGGAGCTGCTGATGGCTCCAGGGGGGTCACTTTTGGGCTTTTGATCTTCTTGTTTGACCCCTAAGTAATGCAGCTTGGAGGACCTCCTCTACAGCTACCTGCAAGCAGGTTGGAGCCACAAAGGAGTTCATCTCTTTTCACAAGTGATAGGACAATGGCCTTGAGTTGCTCCAGGAGAGGTTTAGCTTGGATATTAGGAAGCATTTCTTCACTGAAAGGGTTGCCAGGCTCTGAACAGGCTGCTCAGGGAAGCAGCTGAATCACCATCCATGGATGTGGTTAGAAATCAAGTAGATAAAGTTGCTTA
>NW_008582458.1:0-4595 GCF_000691845.1 Merops nubicus | reverse complement strand
GGCTCAGGGTTGGATTCAATGATCTCAAAGGTCTTTTCCAACCTAAGGGATCCTATGACAGATGCTGTCCTTTAGAAAGTGTCCCCAGGGGTCTGTGCCCCTTCCCTCTGCCCTGTGGAGGGTGATCCATCGGGATTTGTGTCCAGCCCTCTGCCCCATCCCAGCAGCCTACCTCATTTCCCAGTGCCTGAACCCCACATCTCCAATGGGGACGAGCACTCGAGCCCCTTCCTGAGCTGCTGCTGAGAACCACGGGCACGGCAGCGAGGTGCCAGGCGAGCACCTCAGCTCAGTGACTAAGCCTTTCCCCCAGCTCCAAAAAGTGCTGTGGAGACAGATGAGGTAATGCAGCGCTCCCAGCACTGCCATCAATATTAGAGCAGCTTTACATAAGGAGCTGGTGCTGGCTCAGCCCCCGTGGGCAGCTCCCCGAGGAGGATTTTAGCTCCCTCACGGGCTGTTTGAATGCCCAGCCAATGCCATCAAACACCACGCAAGCAGGAGCTGCTTGGCACGGATGCTTTGGGCCCAGGCTGTGTGGGGAGAGTGCCCTGGCTGCCAGCCCTCCCCCAGCCCAGCCCTGGGGACAGCAGCACCAAGTCACTGCAAACACTGTGACCCACTTCACTCGGGTATTTATGACTCCTTCTCCCTGCCTGGTGTTTGCTGCTCCCCACATCCCACCCCCCAGCCCCGGATTAAACATTTCCCTCTCCAACAAGCCCTTTGAATCTTGCTTGGAGAGCATCAGAAGCCCTGGGTCTGCCCGAGACGTGCCACCTCCCTGCCAGGCTGGGGCACGTGGCTGGGTCCAGCATTTCAGAGCCCCACAGCCAGCCCCAAAACGCTCCCCAGTAGCCCAAGCCCAGGGAAAAGCTAACTGGCCTTCTTCCACACCAGGACCTCTGCAGGAGGTGACCTCTGAGCTCTACGTCTGTGAGCCACCCTTGTCCCAACCCCAGAGATCTCGCTGGGAGGGACGTGGCAGACATTTTATTCTGAGAGATGGAGGTGACGTTGCAGTCGCACCATTCTCCTACCAGGGGCTTTAATTTTGTCCTTTTTATGGCTTGTTTAAACCCAAACCATGGCTCTAACCACGCTGTTGACTCACTCTGCCTGTGCCACACAGAGCAAAAAAGATGCTCCGTGGTTCTGTTCTGTTGTATTCTCTCTGCCTACGTGAAAATAAAGCAGTAAGGACCATGAGAAATGGGAAACCTGGCTGGCCCTGCCCTCAGCCCTGCAGCTCGGGCAGCCTGCTGCTCCTCCACCCTGCCCTCCAGCACACCCACAGCAAGTTCCTGCTGCACGTTTCCTGCTGCATCGTCCACAAAAGCTCCTCTGAGGGCACCTCGGGGGCACAAACCCGGGCGTTGCTCTGCAGCAGCACAGGCTGGAGAGCACTCGCAGCTCAGTTCAGCTTCCTGCTCACAGCTCTATGAAAAACTCACAGGCTGCTGCCAAAAACCCCCAGCCCAGCCCACGCCTTCCATCCTCCACCACGGTGTTCACCACACGCTGTCCTAAAGGGGAGACTCCTCCCCTGAGCGTGGCACTGCCTGGCACCTCGTGCTGCTATGGACACAAACCCAACCCAAACCCCAACCCCCTTCTCACACCTCAGCTCACAGTTGCCCCAAAACGCAGCAGAAATCAGGAAAGCATTCCCAAAAGAGCCTGGGGAAACAGAAGATTTTTGTCTCAGACTCTCCAACGGTGCCAATCACGTGCCCTGACTAGTAGTTGTGGGCACTGACGGGCACCCAGCACGGACTTGCCCAGCTGTTGCCCCCTGGCCAGGCTGTACAACCTGCCCGGTCACCACCCAGGTGCCACCAGCCCCCACGAGGCAGAGCAAGGTTGGAGCTTTTGCCCTTCAAAAACCATTAAGCTTTAGATCTTCACCCTCTCCCTGATGAGACCCAGCATCACTCACCCTGAGGTGGAGCTGCAGGGGCACAGAGGAAAGGGCTCCCAGCCAGGAGGAGTTTTCTCCATGCAGCTCTTGGGCAGGAGTGGGGTGGGACCCCCAGGGTGACCCCGGAGCTGCAGGGGGGCTGTGCAGCCAGCAGCACACCCCTGTGAGCCCACAGGGTGACATGTCACCAGCACACACCCGGGCTCATCCTGCAGCCCCGGGGGCTGGGCCCCCCTACACCCCACAGCCCACCCTGGGCCCCTCCTCAGGCCTTGGCTCTCACCACGCTCAGCGTTTTGCCAGCACCCTCATTTTGTTCCTTTCTGATGCTCTTCCAGCCCTCCCCAAGCCAGGGATGGAATGCCAGCAGCCCCGTGGCACTGGGGACAGGCTGGCACCTCATGTGAGATCAGAAGCGAGGCCACCAGAGCCCAAAAGCCCCAGCAGCAGCTGGCCCAGCAGCCTCTCTTTGCAGCCCTGCTATCAAGAAAAGCTCATTATCATCCTTCCAAGCTCAGCACGGGTGACCCCCCTCCTCCATCACCTGGAGCTCCACACTGCTTTGGGCTCTGCCCAGCTGCCTTCCCAGCCAGCTGCCTGCTCCAGGAGGGGGGTGGCTGCCACCCCAAAGTGCTGCCCAGGGCACAGATGGGATGAGTGTGATGGGAATCGCTGTGCACCCAAGCTGGGGGCACGGGGCAGGTCTCAGTTCTCTGCTCAGCAGTGGGTCTGCGGTGCCATCTCAGGAACAACCTTGTGGCAGGGGGAGGGAGAGGCCGTGCCGTCTCGGGCCCAACCTTGGGGCAGGGGCAGCAAGTGCCTCGTGGCTCCCTCCTGCCCCTCAGAGAGGGGTGGGCTGCTCGCTCCTCTCCACCCCAAAGCCCCACTCTCCACCCCAAGCCTGCCAGCGCTTGGGAAACTGCCCTAGCTGAGAGGGCTGATGCTTCCAGCTTGGGGTGCTGCTCCCCAGGCAGCCAGGAGCTGGTACCCAGGAAGGAAATCAGCCTCCTGCATCTAACAGATCGATGCTCTTAAGGTCCCTTCCTGACCGTCAGTGGGCCCCGTGTCTCTCAAATCCAATATCCACAAGCAAAAAAATGAGAGTTATTCCTGGCACAGCAAAATAGCCCCAACCACTGCAGTAAGCAGCAGGAAATTTAACAGCCCTTCAGCTTCTGGGGGGCCCCGTGTCTCTCAAATCCAATATCCACAAGCAAAAAAATGAGAGTTATTCCTGGCACAGCAAAATAGCCCCAACCACTGCAGTAAGCAGCAGGAAATTTAACAGCCCTTCAGCTTCTGGGCATCCTAAACCCGTCCCCTCCTGGCTGCTGCAGGACCCTGCCAGGCTGCCCTGGCATCGCCCTCCTTTGTGGCTCAGCTGTGGCCAGCAAAGAGATGACAGAGACGATTCTGCTTGTGCAGAGCCTGGTCCTGAGCCCAACAGCCACAGACCTGCAGACGTCAGCCTGGAAACTGTTGCTTTGCAGCTGAAATGTAAGAGGGCACTGCAGGGAGAGCAGGGCCCTACCCAGCTCCAGGCAGTGACCTTCCCGGGAGGCTCCCTCTGGGGGAAGCCCCTCACCCACCTTGCGTGGCACAACCAGAGCTCTCCCCACCCCTGCCTGCGGGGAGGACGATGGGGGGATGTGGGGAAGGATGACCCAAGCACCACCCTCCCCAAAACGCTCGCTCAGAGAGCTGCATCCCTCCCCTCTGCCCCCTCCACCTGCCCCACGCCCCACTGACGATGGGCAGGGTGTGCCAGGGTGTGCCAGCCCCGGTCCTGGCCGCCTGCCAGCGCAGGGGATGGATGCAGAAGGACAAATATCTGCATTTAGGAGAATTCTGGCTTTTCCTCCCCCATCCTGCCACGCTATCACAGCGTTAGAGGCTGCTGTCGGGCAGCATGGCTGAGAGAGGAAAGATGGAAAACGCTGAAGGTCAAACCTGTGAAGGTCACACTCCTGGAGGTCGGTCCCGAGATGGAGCAGGGAGCTCAATCCCACACAGTCCATCCTCCCTCTCCCGGCAGCATCCTGCCCAAGCCCCACCCAGGAAAACGGGGCTGCAGCAAGGGGGGTTTCCTCCTCTTGCCCCAGTGCTGAAGTTCTGCCAGCCTGACCTCGATTCGGGAATGAAAATCCTCTTTCTTCCTCCCTGCCCCAACCCCACCAGAAGCCACCAGATGGTCAGAGAGAGCTAAGCAGGAGCAGGGACCAAATCAACAGGTCCCTGCAAACAAACAGGGCAGAGGTGCACAGAGAGGCAGGGGAAAGCTGGGGACATCTCCTGGGTGTCCCACACCTCCACAGGGGAGCCCTGCTCCCCCCGTGTCCTCCCCCTCCTCTGGTGCAACCTTCTCCCCATCGCTTCAGACGGGTGCTATGGCCTCTCATCTCTCTCTATTTTGGGTGTTTTTCAGCAGATTTCCCTTTGTGGGCTCCTTCCCAGCACCAGCCAAGGGTTCTGCCAAGGGATACCCCTTTGACATCAAAGCCCCCCTGGCCTAACAGAACCATCCCTCACCTCCTTTGAAGAGCCAGAGCTGCCTGGGGACTGACAGGGATTAAACCCAGACATCAAACCCACCCTGGCCACGCAGTCGGGAGAGGAGATGGATCAAAGCTCCCCGGGAGGCCTGTGCCCTGTCCTGCCAGGGCTGGCTGCTGCC
>NW_008582457.1:459-990 GCF_000691845.1 Merops nubicus | reverse complement strand
TTTCCACATTCACCCCAAGGCGTCCTCTGGTGGCTGGTTGTGTGGTGTGGAAACTCCCGTGGCGACTTGTGTCCTCGCACGGCCGGGTTTCACGCTCCGTCTCCCGTTTCTCTGCCATTTACATGCTGTGGTTGCGTGAGTCTTACACCGACATTTATCACACCAAACTGTCGCTTTACACTGCTTTCGGAAATGGCCTGAATTTCCACAACAGAAACATGTTACATCCTTTCCTTCTCCATCCCTTGTCACTACTGCAACAGTCAGGGCCTCTTTCACCATGTTCGCAAACATTGCCACCTGTGATCGCGTTTGTGCCCTAGCTACCCGGCTAATCATCTCATCTACCTCAGCGTCTCACGGCAACATTGCTAGGATCTGTCTAGTTCACCTGTTCATATTTTCATAGGCCAATACTTTAAACATTTGCTGTTTCATACTCTCCGTTAAGTCTTTGTTACCCATTAGAGCTTCCCACAGCCGATCTATGAAATGGCCATACTCCTCATTAGGGCCCTGTTTGACAGCTGC
>NW_008582457.1:0-205 GCF_000691845.1 Merops nubicus | reverse complement strand
GTATACAATCATGTGGAATTATTTGCTCTGCTGAAAAAATATATGTTAATATGTGTCTAGCCACCTCAGATCAAATCCCATATTGTGTGACTGCATTTTTTGCCTGTTGTAATGTTGCCACTGCTCCTATGTTGGGGTTTTGGGAGTTCGCCTTTTGTTTTTCTTTTTCTTTTGAAGGATTTTCCCCATACAAACTCCCAGGGTT
>NW_008582456.1:13359-24637 GCF_000691845.1 Merops nubicus | reverse complement strand
GTTCCTCATGGCCAACCTCAGCCTCCCTTGGCCCATGCAGTCTGCTTGTCTTGAGCTGCAGGGGCCCCTCCACCCATCTGTGCCCCACAGTGGTGCTACCAGCTTTGGTTCCCATTTGCTGTTCCCTTCTGGTGACAAGGCACCCGTGAGGTCAGTGCTCGCAGACTCGCCCGTGTCTCTGGCTGTACCTTGTGACAGCTCAAGGACTGGCACGCCGTGGGCAGTGTGGATCCCAAAGTGCTGCAGTTGTTGCCTGACCTTTCCCTGCCGCCGTGCTCGCGGCTGGGCTGGGACCTGCTCGGTGCAGTGGAGCTCCCTGCCTCCGGCTGCCCCCGGGCCTGGCACCACCCCTCGAGCTCACCTGCCCTTTGGGAGCGAGAGGGGGGAACGTCAGCATGGCCTTGGAAAGAAAAATGCCACAAACCCACTTGTTAAACTTTTATCCCTCTCAAAAGAAAGTGCAAATGTATTCGTGGGGAAAAGTCCTCTCTTCTGGCGACCTGTGTTCAAAACTTTTGTAACACATGTCAGCACTTGCTAAATATGAGCCCACCCTAATACAGCCCTCAGAATAATATATTAAAAACATGCTTTGTAATCAATCAAGCATACAGATGAGGACTACCTCAGAGCAGAAATTAAACCCTAGAAGTATGGGCAGCTTCTATAAGCTTGGGCTAAACCAAAGCACAATATATCCATTCTCCTAACCACAGGTACATAATTATGTGTGTTATTATAGTCTGTCCCAAGTTCCGAGGGTATGTTTGAATCCCTGTGGATCTCAAAAAAAGCAGTAAGCTTGGAACGAACTTGAGCCTTAAAGCTTCCCTCCTCGATTTCTTCCTCGTCTGACGTTTCCACACACCAGCCAATAAGTTTGAATCCCTGTGGATCTCAAAAAAAAGCAGTAAGCTTGGAATGAACTTGAGCCTTAGAGCTTCCCTCCTTGATTTCTTCCTCGTCTGACATTTCCACACATCAGCCAATACCTTGTGTTAAATAGCATACTGAAATAAGTAGTCTTTGCTTAAAAACCCAGCTAGAGGCTGCTTTCCTCTGATATCCATCTTACCAAAAAATTTTGTGTCTGAAAGAAATCTTAAGACCAAAGAGATTTTACTCAGTACCTCACTCCTTCGTAACAACAGCAACAACAAGTAGTAGCATCCTAATAGCAGAGCATGCCCAAGGAGGAGGGTTCCCTCCCATCTGAGGAGAAAATTCCCTCTCTGGAATATTATCCAGATCCCTTCAGCAGATGTGTTATGATTTCAGGAGCTGCTGCTCGTTTGGGATTCCCAGGTAGCAGCAGCCGTGGTGCTGCTGTTTGAGGCAGGGCTGTTCCTGGCAGTACACCTATCGACAGCACCACTGCAGAGCTTCACCACTCAGAAGTACACGTCTAATTTGCTTTCACAAGGAGAGAACGTGCAATTCTTACAAGAGTAACTACTACCTGGATGTATGATTACTGTCAGCACAGAAACATTGCCATAAATATGTGACTTTGAACTGATTCTTGCAAGGGAGACCCCAGATAAAGAAGCAAGATATTAGTTCAGGCCACGTTAAAGTGTCACGACTGAATTCAGGCCTCCCTAGCTGTGACACCCACCCTGTCCACACAACAGGCAGCAGCAGCACTCCAAAAAAACCAGAGAACCATCATCAGGAACTTGCAAGGAGACAAAACTCGCCCTGTGAGAGCAGCAGTTAGTATTCCGGGCACTGCTGTGACTCATTTGTTACCGTACTATCTGATTAACTGTATAGGAATTAAAACCAGCAATCAAAACCCAACAATCTCCTCTCACCTACAGAATATTTAGGCAGAGCTTACCTTCCACCAAACGCAGGCAGCCACCTCCTCAGTCCTGTGCTGCTAAGGCAGGGGAGCACTCCAGCAAAGCAAACTCTGCGCCCTTCCCTGGCGAGGAGAGCCACAGGAGGAAGCTCAGGAGGGAGCACACTGCTCTGGGCACAGAGAGGACACTCCCTGGCCGTACCAGAGCAGCCCAGGGAGTGCACTGACCCGTGCAAGGGGAAGCTCCTGCTTTCTCTCCTCTGCAGGCACACTGCAGGTCAATGAGGCCACAGCTGCTGGTCATGACATTAAACACCTCATTCAGGGGGGGGTTTGGTGGTGCAGGTGCCCAGCACTTAACAGGAATCAGCAGTCACTTGTTGGCCTGAAAACTTTGGGAATGCCTTTGCTGCACTGCTTAGAGCTCTTGCTTACCCAGAGTTGTAGGGCCAGTACTGATCTGCTGCAGATGGGATGGGTAACAGCTATTCACTGACAGCCCTTTGGGATCCTCTGGTGAAGAAATGGTTTTACACCTGCTTAGTGCAATGGTTATGGGTTGGCAGGATAAATCGTTGTGATCTTTAGGCCTGGTGCTGTGAGAGCCACGGCGTCTCTGGGTTCAGACTGAGGGGTTCTGTTGGTAAGGGGCAGGGCAGTGGATGCCTATGTCCCCCTCCATGCGTGGGACCGATTTGGTGGAAACCCTGGACAGTGACACTTCTTCTTCTTACCCTGCAGGTCCAGAGGCACCGGGATACTTGATTTAATTTTAATTGCTAAGCCACAAAGACTGCGACCATGTCTCTGGAAGACATCCGCATGAACACCCAGGATTTGCTTGAAACAAAACAGCTAGATGCTGGAGGATTTGGAACAATTTCTTTATGCTTGCACAAGAAACACGGACAAGTAGTATTAAAAAAAGTGTATACAGGACCCCAGCATGCTGAGTAAGTCACAGGTCTTACTTCTGATTTTTATCTTCCAGTCACTCTAAGGAAGCCTCTAAACTCAGTGGACAGATTACATGTGATTTAGGTTTAATCTGAGATCTTAGCATTTGGGAGATGCTGTATGTGGGGAAAATACTCTGGGACAATACTAGCAGCTGTCCTGCACGTTCTCCCTTCTTTCCTCAGGAGCCAGCTTTTTTAGCTTTAACTCCTCGTCCCAGTGCAGTTCCCCTTCCCTGTCACAAGGTGGGCACTGCTGTGAATTGCTGAGTCCTGAGGACTCGGTCCTTGGGAGGCAGGAGACTGTGAGCACATGAGATTTTCAGGCTTGCTGATTGATTTTCAATACAATTGTCCAGCTATAGATGTCTAGTAGGAACAAAACACACAAGCTATCAAGCAGGATTCCAACTCCACATGTATAATCCAAATTTCTCTCCTGAGAAAAAGCAGTGAGCCAAGCCCACAGATTTAATTTGGAGATTGAATGAGACGTTGATCTCAGTGGACTCTGGTCACACTGCAGCTCTACTACCTCTCCCACAAGTTGTCTGCTAGAGAGAGGCAAAACCACATCTTCTATTTTGGGTTGTGAAAAATAAATTGACTGAGTTTTTATTTTGCCAGTGGGAAGCAAATTAAGGGATTCTAGTAGTTTGTAAACTGCACAGGCAGTTTGGGGTGAACGCAGTTAAAATGGACAAGCCTGCCTGGTTAATCTTGGTTGTGATTTCACTTTCTCACTACACAGGCTCATAAATTTGTTATTCCTTAAAGTCCTGTATCAAGAGCCTTAAGGAAATGTACAACTGAGCCTAATGCAAACACAAGAGCCCCTTTCTTCTCTAGTACTAGAGGAACAGAGGGAGAAAGTGGCTCCCTTGTAAGTCAAGAAGTAGGAGAGCATTCACAAGCCGTGTAGCCTCAGGATCCTCTTCACACCCTTTTGCCTGATGCGTAGGACAGGAGCAGTGGTGAGAGAAAGACTGGAGTATTATGGGTGCCATCCTTCTCTAACACACTTGGTGAGCTCCCAGCACTGTACCTGTGACTACTGATGGGTGGTTCTGAGACTCAGGTAACGTTAGGCTTTGAATTCATGCTAAATGTGTAGTCATTAGTAAATGCTATCACCACCCACTGTGTGGACGGATTCCCTGTCATCATTTTGAACATAAACACCCGCCCTCTGCAAAATCCTGGACAAGAGGTGGTGGAGAGTGTCTGGATCCTCCTTGTCCAAAGGCTCTCTCAGCCCTACCCTGTCCAGCTCAGGGACACGGACCTGCACAACCAGCAGTCCCCCTGCCCAAAGAATGCTCATGCACTTTTGGAGAAGTCTGTGCACAGTCTGTGCAAGGCACCTGAGCCTTGCAGAATGTAACGGGGCACGGACAAAGCTGTGTCAGCTCAAAAGCTGTTGAAGTCATGGTTCATCTTGCAGTGGCTCAAGGCACGGTGACACATCTGGCCACTGTTTTCATTATGAATCAACAGTGCTTTGATCCTGGTGTTCTCTCTAGCCTGGCACCAAGTTCAGTGTGATTCCTGTGTTCCAGGTACAACAACGCCCTCCTCGAAGAAGGCAGGATAATGCACAGGCTGCAGCACAAGCGGCTGGTGAAGCTCCTAGGTATTATTTTGGAAGATGGAAACTACTCACTTGTGATGGAGTATGTGGAGCGGGGGAACATGATGAAAGTGCTGCAGAAAGTGAGCGGTGAATTGTTCATCCCTTGCTGTTCCTTAGGGTTGATAAGATGCTTGAAAGGGACAGGACGTTCTGGCCATCTCCAGAGAACAGGGCCTTTAGTTTCTCACTCTGCTTTCTGTATTAGCCAGGGGCAGCCCCACCTTCTCTAGAGACAGCAGAGGACAACTGTGGCTTTCCTGCACACCACAGAGGAGCAGAGCACACTTACAGGTCCAAAGCTGTAGGAGTGTTTGCAGAGCATTTGCTAAAGAAGAACACTTGTGTAAATG
This sequence comes from Merops nubicus, assembly GCF_000691845.1. Classification (NCBI taxonomy): domain Eukaryota; kingdom Metazoa; phylum Chordata; class Aves; order Coraciiformes; family Meropidae; genus Merops; species Merops nubicus. The sequence continues at coordinate 19,891 of NW_008582456.1, read as the reverse complement.
TGGAGTGACTAGAATTACTTCAATGCAAATGTATAGATCAGGAAGGACCTCACTCCAAGAAGGACATTGAGATGCTGGAACGTCTCCAGAGAAGGGCAGTGAAGCTGGGGAAGGATCTAGAGCCCAAGTGTGGGGAGGAGCAGCTGAGGGAGCTGGGGGTGCTGAGCCTGGAGCAAAGGAGGCTCAGGGGAGACCTTCTGGCTCTGCACAGCTCCTGACAGGAGCCTGGAGCCAGGGGCGGGTCGGGCTCTGCTCCCAAGGGACAAGGGACAGGACGAGAGGAAACAGCTTCAAGTTGTACTAGGGAAGGTTTAGTTTGAACATGAGGAACAATTTCTTCCCCTTGAGGGCTGTCTAGGGCTGTGCCAGGCTGCCCAGGGCAGTGGTGGAGTCCCCACCCCTGGAGGGGTTCCCAAGCCATGGAGATGTGGGGTGAGGGACAGGGGTCAGTGGGGACCTGGCAGGGCTGCATTGACAGTTGAACTGGGTGATCTCAAAGGTCTCTTCCAACCCAAACAATTCTATGATTTCATGACCTTAGTTCTTTTCTGCAATGACTTGAGCAGAGCTGCTCTTGGGACTGAGAAAGAAACATTTTCAAAAACTGTTCTAATTCAGTAGTTGTAGAAGCATTTTTTGATGGATGGTGCTTCTTGTCCTTTGTTCTAGGGCTGCCTGCCTTTGTCAGTGAAAGGGCGCTTTGTGCTGGAGATCACAGAAGGAATGGTTTATCTGCACGAGCAAGGCTTCGTGCACAAAGACCTAAAACCAGAAAACATCCTCGTGGACACAGACTTCCACATTAAGGTACTGGTTAGAATGGAAATGCAGAAGGCTGGTGCTCAGGGCTGGAGAACCCAGCTGAGCTGCATAGGTTGGCACCCCGAGTGCTGGGTGAGCTCCTCTGCTCTGAGCTGCTGCTTCAGGAGTGTCAGCAGTGGGTCACAGAGGGGTGGCAGCCTGTAGAGATTCTGAGCCTGAGACTTGGAGAATCTTCCCCAAACAGCAGAAAAAAATAGTTACTAGGGGCATTAAGAAAAAAAAAAATTATGTTGTTGAGAATTAATGAACTAAAGATAAAACAGCTAGAAAGAAAAAATCCCAAACCTTCACACAGATTGAAACAAAGTAGAATGTCTTTTGTATCACGTCTTCTGTCCTTTATTGCTGTAATTCCTCCTCCTGCCTTTACCTCCTCCTTTTTATTCCTTTCCATCTTTTGCCTATTATCTTTTCCTTTTTGTCTCCCTCTTTTTTTTCCCTTAGTCATCATTAAATCACAGCCAGCAGCTACAGAAAAAGCAGCACGAGACTACTTCAAAGAAGGGTTTATAAGCCTGTTCCAAAGCCCTTCTATTAACTTCAGTGGTTTTGGATCAAGATACATAGGCAGAGAGCCTAGTGCTGAATAAACCTGAGTAGAATTTGTAGTAGGAGATCAAATGTCCTGTCTCTGGTCAAGGTGAGTTGCTGAAATAATCTCCCTGTTTCGGTTTGACACTGCAGAATAAATTCCTGTGGAGGGAGCTCTCTTGTTTAGTATTTCTCACAGTTGAGTTGGTGAGAGATGGTTTGACAAGCTCAATACACTAGCAAGTCCTGATGCAGTGTGAGCAGCTTGCAGATCAGAGGTATAAACTAATTTTTTTTGCCAAAAATTTGTTTTAAATTGTGATTTGCTTTAAATGTAAGTTGGATGGATTGCTGGGTTTCAGCTTGCTTATATGGACAGGACCAAACTAGGCTGTCATCACACTGCATGACAAACTGAACTGGAGCCCAGGATCAGATCAGGATTCCTTAAGCATCTGGATCAAAAGTACAGTTTAAGGCAGCTGTTGTATGATCTGTCTGCTTCAGTGTGTCCAGTATTGCCAATCTGTATAAAGGGAAGTAGTTGTTCTAGGAAACTGCAAATGTAGGAAGATTTGTATCATGTATTCCTCTATCACCTTAGACCTCCTCTCACTTGTGGACACAAACATGGACTCCTGCTTCCTCAGCAGGATGTCACTTACATTTTCTTCTTCCTCTAAATACATGGCCTCCAAGTTTAGCCCAAAGCTTCAGAAACTCAAGAGGAGCAGTAAGCTAGTTAGAGGCAACAGGACAGAAAAGCAGAGCAGGTTAGAAAGAGCCAAGATGCCACCTTGGTTTTGTGAGATGTGATTGGGTTACAGACTCAGTTTGACAGCTGCCCGTGGCCAAGAGAGGCAGCCCCATTTCATTCCATTTTCCCTCTCCTGTTAGCCTCCTGTTCCCTTGCATTAGCACGGGTGCTAATCTGGCCACCCTGCCCTGACTGAGGAGGCCACACCAGCGGGACGCTCTTTACCTTGTTGGCAGTGCTACCCTTCCTTTGGGGAGCACTTGTTCCAGCAAGCCACGAGTGCCTTGCACTGGGTCTTACCCATAGAATGGCAAAGAGGTTTTCCTTCCTCAGAGCTGCATTTTTTGCAGTGTTTCATTCCTAGCTGTTATCCCCAGCTATTCCTTGGGAAGCCGCTGACCCCCCTGCTGTTCAGATTGCAGATCTCGGCGTTGCCTGCTTTAAGAACTGGAGTCGGCTGACCCAGAAGGAGACCTCCCGACAGAAGCAGATCAAGAGCACTCTGCAGAACAATGCTGGGACCCTCTTCTACATGGCCCCCGAGCACTTACGCTCCGTCAACGTGGAGCCCGTGGAGAAGTCGGACGTTTACAGCTTCGGGATAGTCACCTGGGCCATCTTTGCTAACAAGGAGCCCTATGAACGTGAGTGGCTTCCAGAAGGGCTGAGACACAAAAGAAGTTTCGTGTGTTCAGCATTTAAGGTTATAAAATTAGGATTAGTGCATGAAATCGCCCAGGCCCAAGGACAGCAGCTGTTAGGCACCTCGTGGCCAGTGAGAGGCATTAGTTGTGTCACTCCTGATGTCCAAGCCTGGGCCAGAAGGGCTGAAGTGAAATGCTGGCATGAACCCAGTCTGTTCACACCCACGTGGTGTGGGCATAACCCTGCCTGCACTGGCAGAAACCAAGACAAACCACGGGCAGGCCAGGATGGAATCCTTGCTGTCCACTGTGTCCTAAGGTGTGCTAGTCGTGGGTGGTTTTCCTCTTACCTGAAATGGTCACACTGCCAGTTACTGCTTCTCTCAGGTGGCAACATCCTTGTGTAGGGCAACAGGAGCAGACTGTGGAATTCCAGAGTCACGTGGTTATCATTTTAATCGATTTTTTTCCCTAAGTAAATGGCTAAACATTGTCTCTGTGGCCATCTTTGCGTTCGTACCCAGGGCAGAGCTTTGCTGAGATTCAGGTTCCAGAGGGCTAGACCTGGCACCCTTACTCACACCAGGTGTGCCTTAGATTCAGTTTTAGATATATTAATCTGAAAATAAGCCTGTAATCTGTGGACGTTGGGACAGTGGATTCAGAGTCACTAATGTGAGGGGTTTGTAGCTGTGCCTCAGTTGGGTTCCTTTGTTGTCTTCTTTTACATCCACACAAGCACTCGGGGAGCTGCCTGTGCTCTTCCTTTTACCCCCAGAAAAGTCACAATCCCCATGATCAGGACCTGAGAGGAAATTCTATTTTTCAGATGGTATAAATGAAACCCAGATTTGCTTTGGCATCATAAATGGGAACAGACCAGACCTGAAGGAGGTCACTGATAAGTGTCCAGTGGAGATTACTGACTTAATGCAAGCGTGCTGGGAGCAGGAGGCAGAGGAGCGACCGACCTTTGCAGGTGAGGCACTGCTCTGGGACTCTCCCTGCTGCACATCCCTCAGCAGCTGGGAATGCAGCAAAACAAACTGGAGTGTTTTCATCTTAAAATACAGAGTTTTGCTTTGCAAGCAGAAATGCCCCTTCACCTACCCAGTAAGGCATGCTCCCTGTGCCCTGGCTGAAAAAGGGATCTGGGCCAACACGTCCAGGTCTGGGAAATACCAGTGAGGGGACGGAGCCAGGAGACTTCATACCTGCTGATAATTTGTTTGCAGTGTGCTATCAGCTTTCTGCTGAACTTCACAGAGGAGCTCACAGCAAGGGACTCTGGGGCCAACTGAGAGAATACCCCACTGAAACCAGCTGCAAAAGCTGGCCCAGTTTAGCCTTCCAGGAGCAATTCAGTAGCCTCTGACCAGCTAATCATCCTTTTGTACAGTCAGATCCCAAAGCACTGACAGGCAGTAGAAGTCTTAACTGAACAGTCTGGGAGGGGAACTAAGAGCATTCAGCAAATAAGTCACAATTCTTAATTTCCTCTTGGCTCTTTCTGCTTCAATATGTAGTGCCAAGAAACCCAGCACCCAAACCCCCTCAAAAAAAAAAACCCAAAAAGCCAAAACCCACACCCAAAACAAAACCACAAAAAAAAAAAAACCTACACATGACAGGAAATGGGGGTTTGGATTTAGACAGGCACACCAAGAGCTTCATCTACAACAGGCATGGACTTAAATACTCAGAGGAAATTCGTGTACCAGGAGGAACCCATCTACTATTTACATATTTAACCTGCTGCTATTGGATTGAGTTTGTGCTTGTACCAGGTCTCAGCTTCTAATTTTCCCAAAAGCAAAATACCAGTATTTATGATGTTAGCAGGTGATTAGAGGAATTCCATGTTCAGCAGAGATGGGATAGTTAATTATCAAATAGCTGGATGCAGTTGAACCTAGCTTATTTCTTAAAATGTGGCAACCAGTCTTTTGGGCAGCCAAGGGAAGGTGCTGTCAGCCACAGATCATAGACAGAGCTTTCACCCTAAAGAGCAATACAAAGACAACAAAAAAAATCCCTAGAAATCATCCTGTTCTTGTTACTACATTAAGGCTAAGTGAGCCACGTGAACAGATTCCAAATGTAGGTATAACTTTCTTGTTTTCTGACCTTGTACAAGTCTTTATTCAGTCCTTACCCATCAAAATTGTTCACAGTATAAATCACTTATTTTCCACTGAAAACCACCTTCACTCACTTATTTTCTTTTTGCAGAAATTATTCAAAGATATGAGCCATTTTACCACCAAAATCTAGGAAAAAGCATTGAAGATGATCTGGAGGAGTTAAAAGTGAGTAATACGCTAAGCAATTTAAAGCATCAGATCCCCAGCCCCAGTTCTGGCCAGGTTCTGCCACTTTGGTCCTGCTTTTGACCTGCTTCTGTGATAAAATGGCTGGATTTGGGAATGAGGGCAGAGCAGTGTGTGTTATTCACCTGGAGGTTCTCCACACCCAACTGTGCAGAGCTCTGAGCTACCAACTCCAGTCCCATGGGTGACCCTGTGTGGAGCAGGAGGTGGGCCTGAGGTCCCCCGAGAGCTGTTCTCACCCAGATGACACCCAGATTCTATGATAAGACTTGGAAAAGTTCCTCATGTGTCCATTAAGCCTTACTCATGAAATAAAATGTTATTCCTCGTGATGGAGAAGTGGCAGAATCTGATTCAGAAGAAGTGTGAAAAAAGCTCAGTAAATTCTTGGTGGTGTTTGCCCTGCATGCAGGCAGTGTCCGAGTCCAGCCTGCCTGAGGGCAGGAGGCTGTACTGCAGTTGTAACAGCAGGGAAAATCTGAAACTGGATGCTTTTCCTGAGGCTCCAAGTTGGTTTCTTTTACTTTTCTGGCTGTAGATTTATAAATGATGATAAAAATAATTATTTCTTGCATGAAAGTAAGAGAAAGATAGCTTCTTGAATGACTAGGCTGATAATGGAACCTTTTTGATCAGACTTTATCAATTTACTCCCATCAGTCGTTCTGACAGCTAGCAGTGAGAACTCCTGGCATGAGGGGGTTAATCTCTGCAGTGACACGAGGCTCAGAAGCTGTGTACCCAGTTACTTGAAGAAAACTTCCTTTGTGAAACCATTCATTTACAGTTTTCTTTAAAGTACTTCCTTCTGTCATCAAGTCTACGGTTGTGGAAATGAAATTTTCTGGCATAGAGATCATGTGATGCTTATGAAGCACCAGTGACTGATCAAAAAAACAACCAGTAGAGTTTTGCAGAATGAAACAAATTTCCTGGACTGATTTGACCCAACTCACTGACACTTCAGCTACCAACCCCCTGCTCTAGCAGCTCAGTTACTCAAACGAAATCTGAGGACCTGAGGTTGAACCACACTTCAGAATGTCATCTTCTGCTTTTGGAAGGAAGTAGATTTTTTTGGGAAGAGATAGTAGTTGTTAACTTTTAGCCTGTGAAAGTACTTCTTGGGTTTACTTAAAGAAATCCATAGCTTTTAGAGATTATTCTATGAGTAAAAAGCACTTGGGAGAAATAATTTTTTCCAGGTCAGAAAGGTTTTGTACTTGCAGTGAAGTCTGAACATCAAAAGACTAGAACAGGAGTGGATTTTGTCTTCGTGGCAGTGAAGCAAGGATGAGGGTTTGCAGCAGGAAAATTGTGCTGCATCTTTCTGGAGATCTGCTCTGAACTCCTTGCTCCAGATGCTTCCCCCAGAGGTCATTGTGGCTGTACCCAAATGTGAAGGTGCCTCCTCGCCCCTCGCTGCTGGCGAGGGAGCTCCCTGAGGA
>NW_008582456.1:5036-13328 GCF_000691845.1 Merops nubicus | reverse complement strand
CCCCTGCCTGTCCCCTCCAGCAGCCCTGGGCAAGGCTGGCTCCTCTGCTGGCTCCTCTGCTGGCTCCTCTGCTGGCTCCAGCGGGTCGCTGTGGGACAAGCCAAGGCCACCCCAGTACCCCTGGAGAGCAGGGGGGGCTTTGGCTGGCTGGGAGCATCGCGTCCTGCAGCGGCACCCGGGCCCTGCGCCGAGGGGAGGGGTCGCCCGTCTGTAGCAGCAGGTACTCCCTTTGGTGGAGCTCTTCCCTCTGACTTCATCCTTTGCTCTTGCTTCCTGCAGAGTACGTGGCCCGAGCCCAGGGAGGTGCTGACTAGGATGGAGTCCCTTCAGATAGATGCTGTAGCAGAAGATGCCAGCAATGGCCAAGCAGGTGAGTCGCTCACTAGCGCGTGGTTCTGCCGAAGCAGAGCCGTGTACACATGCCCAGTAAGCAAGCCTGCCAGGCGGGGTTACCAGGAGACTCCATGAGTCTGTGCTTCAGAGCAGGTGAGTCGCTCACTAGCGCGTGGCTCTGCCGAAGCAGAGCCGTGTACACGTGCCCAGTAAGCCAGCCTGCCAGGAGTCACCAGGAGACTCCAGGAGTCTGCACTTCACAGAGAACTGTAACCACTGAAAAGGTGAAATTTGCTCCCAAAAGTCACACTAACTGCTTCCAGTTTTCCACAATCTACACTTCAAACCCGTTTTACACTCTTCTGCTTTCCTCTCCCATGCCAGAAATTGTATAGTGCTGATTTTTTTTTTCAGTGATCACTTTGATAACTACTTCTCATACTGGATCTTTCTTCCCATCCCATTAGTCATGCCAACTGCCTGGTCTACAGGCTTTAATTTCATGACAGATTTCCTTTTTCCCACTCCAGCCTTCCTTATGAATGCTCCAAATACAACCAGCATGCATAATTAGAACATATTCCTTGGTTTATGACCTCATTCTCTATGGAATCTGAGATTTTTTTTTTCTCCTTTTTCTCATGTTACTATCAAATCTTGGATGAGTTGCCTGTGTCATGGTTTTACAGAGCTGTCTCAATAATACATGATGGCATAGTCACAGTTTTATAGTCATGTATCTGAAATTCCTTTACTGAAGTGGCCAATGGTATAGGGTCGTATTTGCAATGCTGACTTACAAGCAATATCAAATTCAGTAGAAATAAAATCCTGCTAAGTTTGCTTACACCATTTGAAAGACATTATTAAAGGGATAACGTTAAAGTATAATATGCAAGTGATAAATCTTCCCCAAAGCTGCACTTGCCCCAAGAGTAGAAGTGCTGGACTTGGCAGAGCAGCCCCAGGGCTGTGTTTGTGGGGGAGCAGAGAGCAGGCACCCTGGGGTTCAGGTACAGAAGCTGTAGTGGGCACCTAGGCTGCAGACAGGTACTGGCTGGACAGCCTGCCAAAGTCAGGCTGTTTCCTCCAGCCAGAGGGTGTTCCTCAGGCAGCAGCAGGGGAGGAGCCCCACAGGGTCTGTTGGTACCTCTCGGGCTTGCCCTGGAGAACGGATGCCATGTAATTTATGTTAACTGCTAATAGCTGTCACTTGTGATGGGTTATGTCTGTATTCGCTTATTCCTGCCACTCCCTCTCCAGCAGCAGTGACAAAAGCAGCAGAGCAAGTCAGAGTGAAGCTGTACTGTTATACAGCCACCAAAAGGAACTGCTTTTAATGACAGAACTCGTGTAGTTTGGCAAAAAAGCAAAGCCACCCAAAACCAGTTCACTGGCGTTGTCTGAGCTAAACAGAAGGATGTACATACACTTTATTCCAGGCTACAGTGCTCTGGGAGAGCCCTTGGCTTTAGCCAATGTACAAGCTTGTCTAGACAGCTGTGAAGCTTTCAGAACTCTAAAGAAAGCACCTGTAGCCCTACCCTTAGAACACAGGAACAAGGAGTAACGAGCAGATTTTGACATTCTGGTTTAGCCTTGGAATGCCACAACTCAGCCTAGCTCGTGACTGAAGTAGTGTGTCCTTTGAGAGTGAGGATTAGTGTGAAAGATGTAGATGACAACAACTGCCTTAGCTAGTGGGTGTCACTTGTAAAGATGTATTCTTTGGGACTATGAAAGAATAAACCAGACAAAAAGGTTTCATCACAGAATACCCAGATGGGATATTTTACATAATCATTTCCAAACACAACTTTAATGACAAATTATTTGTGTTGTATGAAGTAACAGCTATTCCACTGGCGTTCTTTTCCACCCTGCAATACTCCAATTTTGCACTAATTAAACTCCACTTAAGGCCAGTGAAGGCACACTATTGAATCAGACCCTACAAACACGTCCAGGAACCATTCCAGGGGCTGAGAACTCGATGTTAATATCAGCAGAGCATGCAGTGAATTCTGACACCACTTGACTAAGTGAGATTTTGACACTGATGGGTTAAGTCTGCACTTCCTAGATAAAAAAACTGTACTGCTGCTCAATAGGGGCCTTCTGTAAATTAAAACACAGATTGTGCTGGAAGGAATGTTGTGCTCACACCTTTTTATATATTACCATAATATTACAGGTAGATTAACAGATTCTACCCTCTTCACAACAAGTTACACACACTTGCGTTTGGAAGTACTGAAAATATTTCATTTTCCTCTTTCAGATGTGCCCAGTTCTGTAGGCAGCTCTCAGGGCCCTGCGAGCAGTCAGGTTAACGAAGCTCTGGCTGCTGCCTCCCCCGAGAACCAGCCCGTGGAGAGCTGTGAGACCTCTTTTGTGTCTGCTGATGATCTGGAAAGAAAACTTCAGCGTGAACTGAACTACCACGTGGCGGGGAGCTGGGAGGATAAAGCAGTTCCCTCTGTAGCCTACACACACGAAATGAGAGAGGAGGAGAGGAGACGAAGGGTTTCCTACGACCCCTTTGCAAAGTCAACTCCTGCTCCCCAGTGGAGCGAGCTGTACCCCAGAGCCGACACAACAGGACCAAACACTACCCCCTGTTTTTGGCCCCCGCTGGTTCCAACAGCACCTAATCTAGGAAATGGAGATGCTTTTTACAAGCCAAACCCTAACAGTCTCCTCATGGGGAGCACAGAGGGTCTCTATGGATTGAGTGCAGCCGGTACCTTCAGCCTCAGTAAACCTCCTGTGCCGGAATCCGGCCCGGGCCAGTCACAGGCCAGCACAAACTGGTATCCCAAGACCACCGACGCAGACACAGGTGAGACTGCTCCTCCCCTGCCCCTGTGCTTCTCAGGGCACACCTGGGCCCTAGAAATGGAGCAGCCAGGAGTGCTTTGTAGTTTACCTAACAGCAGCCTGCTTGTTGCCAGCAGATTGGCCTCTGCTGTAGCAGAGCAGCTGTCTTGTGAAGTCCTCTGTGTTTACCTGAAGTTAACTCAGGTCACTGAAACGCTCTAGCTTGGACTTCCTGAGGCCTGATCTCACTGATTTCAGGCAGTTAACTTCAAGTGAGCCATTTCTGAAGCTTCAGTGCCAATGAGGAGCACCAGACCCCAATCCTTCAGCTGCCCACCAAGTCAGAGCAGGCAGCAGATACTGCTGCAGCAGCTGCCAGAACTGAGAGCTGCTACCAGCTCTTCTGGGGAAAGCAGAGAACTTTGGACTCTCAGAAATGCAGCATTCACACCACAGGTTCTGCTCCTGCAGAAACAACCTTTGTAGCATTTCAGGACATAGATGGGAATTTTTAGCTTGATTGGCAGCAAAGTAGGAGGGTCCTGAGCTTGTGGAGCCAACAAGGAGCTGAGGCTCGTAACTGGTTTCTCCTGAGACTGCCTGGTGCTGATGGGGAGTTTCTGTCAGTGTTTGCTAGAGAGCTGTGGAGTGGAAAGGGGTGGAGACAAGGAAGGAAGAGAACAGCAAGTACTGGCAAAAATCAATGGTCACTAGAGGTCTGTAAGACGTAACTTTTAGGAACTAGAGGTAGCATGAGATAGATCAGCCTGCTCCTACTAAATACTGGGTATTTTTAGCACAGCATTGTTTTTCAGACTATCTCCCAAGAAGATCAAGGATCCCTCACTCTTTGCAGGCGGAATGCCACAGAGGTGCTACTCTGTTAAATTTATGTAGAGGCGGCTGTGATCAGTTGTTCATGGGAGCTGATTTACTGAAATGAATCTTGAGAGCTGGCAGATCAGTAGGCAGGGATTAGACCTGTCAACATCACCAATAAAGTGAAATCTTCTGTTTGAAAGAAGAGAGCAGTTCTTGTAGGGTGACTGCACACAGTGGTGTGGCCTGAGGAGCAGATGGCTGCATTGCAGAGCTTCCCTTGACCTGCTGGGTGGCCAACCCAGTCACTCTCACCACCCCACCACGACCTGGGGAGCTCACCCACGGGCATCCCGTGGGTACTGCCCTGGCCTGGGAGGCCCAGCTCTGCCAGCAGAGACACAGTGCTGCCCCGTGCCCCAGCTGTACGTTTGCTTTTTCATTTATGTAATGTGTCTGGCATTTTTTCCCCCCCTGTCTTTTAGGTCAGAAGGATTCTGTTTCTTTCAGTAGTGGAACTTTTACATATTTTGGTACTGGCCCCAGAACAAGCAGTGGTAAGTACTGTAGCTGCTGTAGCCTTCACCTGCCCTGCTAGCCAGGCTGTGTGCTGTGTCCTGATCAGGAAAGCAAAAAACTCTTCACATTTGTGTTATTGCTTAATACCTCTAACCATAGCTGAAGTTACCAGCATGTACAACTACTTCCTTTCTCTAGCAGGACCTGTACGTGCCATTAAATGTGTATTTGATGGATCAAGGACAACATATTTTGTGTTAAAAAGAAAAAAAAAAAAAAACCAGAAGGCATTGTAAGAACTCCTGTACACTTAAGCCAATCCCTTTGTTAGATGACATGTCAAGTTGCTGTGACTCTGCCCAGCTCCTGAACCACACGTGCATTTAGGACTCCTGTCCTTTCCTGCTCTGGGTTTTCAATAGAAACCTCTAGCTGACATTTCTTCATCTTTTAGCTAAAAATGAACTTATTTCCTGGGTCCCTCACCTCAAAAAAAAAAAAAAAAAAAGGAAAGGAAAAACGAATCATAATGTTTTGCCACATGATAAAATGTTTTCCTTTCGTGTAACTTCTAGAAACTAATCACACCTACACAAATACTTCTGACTAGCAGTTTCAGGTTAACAAATGTTAAATGCCTTTAGTCAGATTCCCATATGTGACTGTAGATTGCCACACTCCACGTTGCAGTTGCATGTAACAAGGATGTCTGTGAGCTAACCATCGTTTTAGGTGATGCAATACAGAGCTTCATGTAGCACCTTAAGAATCAGTACTTCAGTTTTAGACCCAGGTCGTGCTATTTGCCATTTAAACTAGGAGTTAGAACACCTAATGGACAATTATCCAAACAGCATCCAGAAAACATTGTCAAGAGACTACAAATTGAGGTCACCTGACATGACTAGAAGTCACTTTATTTTCATGTTATGTGCAGAAATCAGACAACTGTAAGCAAAAGACACCAAATGAGGTGTTTAATGACATACAGGTAAACCACAGATCCAAGGTCTCAGAGGTGCACACAGTTTAGCTGTGAATTGGTGCATGACTTTTGTTGCTGAAGATTCAGACCTTAAAATAAAGTAGTAGGGTTTTTTAAGTTATCTCAGAAACCATTCTAATCTTGCCTTAGAACCAGAAGTACAGAACAGGGGAGAAAAAATAAAAAGAGAGAAAGTTGTTGGGACAAACACTGAGTTATTATCACACTACGATTGATTGTGAAAATAGATAGGATGGAAGGATGTACTCCTGGATAGCAAGGGTGAAATACATCATGAAGCAGAGAGCTGCCACCCAGACAGCGTAGTGGAACGTGCAGTACAGAAACCTTCTGAGCAATTAGAAGTTATTTTTTGTAGTCTCCCAGAAGTTTGAAATCAGAGCTGTGGGAAGTGAGGCTGAGGGGCAGAAGGAAGGCCTTAAGATTGAAAAGAAAGCACGGCTGAGTGAACACTAACCTCCTGAAGCTGTTAGCCAACAGCAAGTGGAGCTGCTACTGCACATTCCTAGAGCACAGGGAACATTATTCACAGTCTAGTAGACCCCAGCCTGTCGGGCCTGGTGCTTTGTCCTAGCACAGGAAAGGGTGGGCTGCTCCTGAAGTAGGTGTGTGTCACGCTGCGTAACGAAAATACACTCACAGTTGCCATAAATGGCCATTTCTACATTAAATGCAACAAAGCCATTTAATCACTCCCTTTATTAGCAGAATCTCCCTCCTCTTTATGTTGCTTCTTGACAGTTTGAATCCTATGTGGTTGTTTATACAATTGTATGACATTCCCTTGCACAGTAGATACGATCAAGTACAACATAAGTAACAGTTCTGGAATTCAGATTGGATCCAACAACCACATGAAGATTGAAGAGCAGAATCAGCACGTTGGCACTTCTGCTGCTGCTACAGAAGCAGTTTACATGGATTACAAAGCAAAGGGTATATTTGGTAAGAGAAATTTCTCCCTGGTTTGGTTGTATTCTCCCCATGTATCTGAGAAGTGTTTGGTTTGGAGTGTATGGAAGCAGCACAGCTTTCTCTGAAACCTGACACGATGCTGTTTGGGGCCTTTTCTGTGGCCTGCTTCAGAGTGCCTAAAACTAGGAAGGGTTTGTGCCGATGCTCTTCTGTAATACCACATGCCCCACATCTCCTGTAGTGTCTTGGGAAACACCAGGTACAAGAACAGGAGTACAGGCATCAAGGAGAGGAGGAATAACACCACTCAGGTTGGCAAAAACAAGGTTAGGATTGGTGGTGCTCACCTGACAATTTAAATCACTGAGTATCCAGAGCTGGAAGGGACCCATGAGGATCACCAAGTCCAGCACCTGACACTACACAAGGAGGCCTAAAAGTTCAGCTACCTGTCTCAGAGCATTGTCCAAATGTTTCTTGGGCACTGACAGCCTGGGGCCACAACCCCTTTGTTCAGGTAGAAGTCAGAGGATTTTTAAGTTTCATTTTTGTCACTCAGTACTGGATTAAACTACCCCTGTGTGTTCCTAAGTAAACAATGCTGTCTTAGAATATGAAAACACATACATCAGTCTAGGAACTCCAGGAAGGAGCTTTTAAATTTTGCAGATGCTGAAGTGACAGCCCACGACAGCCACAGCTGAAGAAGCAGGTCCAGCAGCTGACCTGTGAATGCACGTGTTCTGGCTGGGGGGCTCTTCCCTGGCAGCACTGGGTGAAACTCCCCCTGTGAAACCCACTCCTGAGCCTGCCACTGAAGGGCTGCTCCAGACACTGCCCCCAGCTGGGGCAGGGCAGACGAGCTGCAGAGGAGCAGCAGGAACCTCAGAAGGATGCCGTTTGTTCATCCTCTTTGCCTTTGTGTCTTTTCTCAGACGATACCACTGTCCTGACCGAGAAGCATCTGAACCTGGTGAGAGAGAAGCTGGGCAAGCAGTGGAAGCACTGTGCTCGTAAACTGGGCTTCAGCAACCCCGAGATCGACGAGATCGACCACGACTACGAGCGGGACGGGCTGAAGGAGAAGGTGTACCAGATGCTGCTCAAGTGGGAGATGCGCAAGGGCTCCAAGGGCGCCACGGTGGGGACGCTCGCCAGGGCCCTCTTCTACTGCCAGAGACTGGATCTCCTCAACAGCCTGATGGAAATCAACGAGCAGTAAGCTGGCTGGGGTAAAATTAGGCTTTTCTTTGTTCCTGAAGGCCTTCCATAAGCAGTAATCATTCTGAACAGACTCCTGGAGCTCTTCTTTTTACACAGACTTTTTGGAATGCCTTTTTTTTTTTCTCTCCTCTGCCAAGCAGTTTTCAATGAATACCTCCAGAAAATCAAAATGTTTATGTCACAATAATTCCAGAGGATAGAAGAAAACGAGCATCTTCCTTCTGAGTAAAATGATTGTCCAAAGATAACAACAACAAAATGCAATACCAGGATTCAAAGGGAACAAAGTTTCTAGGTTCCATCTGGAAACGTGCTAGTCCCCTTGTGCAGCTCAGCACAAGCACAGCGAGGAGACCAGCAAGAGTGTGTGAGCTACTGTAGTCGTTCATACTTTTATGAACTTTTACTGAGGAGTGAATATAATCACTCCTCAAAAAACTTGGACAGAAAACAAAATCGACTGTTAAATTTTGCCACAAGTGCCAATGCTTGCAAAGGTACTAACCCAGATTGCTCTAAGATAACACGACAGTTTTTAAAAAATCTTTTTGCAATTTCTATTAAATATGGGTGCCTGGAATTATGCAGAAGACTGGTGTGAATAAAAGCAAAAATTATTTTGGGCTTTAAAAATATGTAGTTGATCAAATACTCTT
>NW_008582456.1:0-5021 GCF_000691845.1 Merops nubicus | reverse complement strand
CATTAGGTTTTTACATTGCTGGGTAGAAAATTATTTTATATCATAAGTTTCTTGTCTGCTTTATGAAATAGCAGAAAATTCAGTTGTCATGCAATCCAAAGTAAACCCTTGGGAATACAAGAGTTTTGGGAGCAGGAAGTGGTTTATTACCACATGACAGAGGGGCTCTGCAGCTCGTCCACCCAGACACTAATATACATATATAGGTAATATATACATTGGGGGGGGTGTATATATATACACTTTATATATTGTTATTGTATGCCACAACCTGTACTTGCCTTTGCACTGAGGCATGTCAGTGTATACCACAGACATGTTTGTACCTTTAATTCCTCAGGATTCATTGGTTGCCTCACTGTTCTGACTCAGCAACATGCTCCATTTTCTGTAAACTCTCGAGTACAACAGGCAGGGAGAAGATGTTTTTCTCTAGTATAATGAGCATACACTTTCCAGAAATAATGACTGGGGGAAGTCTTCTCCTCCACCTCAGTCCACAGGGAGCTACAACCACTGGCTACTTCATGAAACAGGTTCTGGAACAGACTACAGAGTCCCTTCCTGCTCAGTTAAGGTTGGTCTGACTGTATTGCTGGAGCAGGTCCATACCCCCAGCTGGGTTTAAGTCTCACAGACCCGCAGCCTTCACACAACACACTGCTGCTCTTCCCCTTGTAAGTCTTATTTGGTACCCAGGATGAATGGTAATCGTTTCACAGGCATGCACTAAATGCCTCAGTTTCTCTTCATTAAAGCCAGCCTGGACCTTGTGTTTGGAAACAAGACACAGAGCACAACCACGAAGCAACTGGGAAGAAGGCTGGGGCACAAGGCAGTGCTAGACTCTAAAGAGGAAGGCGGGAGGTAAAGGTCAGTTCAGCTTTGACACTGTCAGTGCAGCTCCACACCAGTGCTCGCAGCCCAGGTGCCATCCTGGGTGGGACAGAAAAACCACCTCAGAACCCAGAGCTGGGGACAGCCTCTGCCAGTGCAGTGCTCACAGAACCTGATCGTGGAGAAGACTCAGCTCCCTGGGCAGACAACACAAAGTGCTGCAAGTTCTTCAGCACGTTGTGCAAAACCACGTCGTAGGAGCCGACGCCTGGAAGCTGCAGCCAGGCACACCAAAATTAGAATACATGTCTAATAACAAGGATGATTAACTACTGGCATAATCTCTCTGGGGAGTCAGTAGATCCTCTAGATATCTTTTAATTAAGACTGATTTTGTTTCTTAAGATGGATATAGTCAAAACCAAAGCTACAGGTCTCAATACAACGCTAGCCAGGTGAATCGTTGTCCTGGTTCCGTGTAAAAAGGGGTTCAGGGCAGGACCCACACGGAACAGAACTATGTACTCGCCTCTCCCCCACCCCCTCGAGAGAGAGAGAGAGACACTTTTTAAAAAGAAATGAAGTATATTGTTCAACAAGGAACAGAAAACGAAAAAGGGAGGTAAGGAAAATAATATATATAAAGATCAGGGGAATAATACAAAAGATAAAATATACAAAACCCTCAGAAATGGTTTCAGGGTCCCACGGAGTGAAAGGAGAACTTTCCTCTCTGAGCTCCAAGGCAGGAGTGAAATTAGAACCCACTCCCTGCCTCTTATCAGAGTGTGTGTGGGAAGGGGAGGGAATACAATTGGTTCACCCCCACCCGGGGTCCTCCCAGTTGCTGGAAGGTCACGCCCCCATTCCAAGCCTCAAACCACAACAATCGTAAAAGATCAGGCACAGCCTCCACTGCAGCATCATTACTGCAGCCAGTAAAATACCTTTATTTGTTGTTTTTTTAATGTATATTTTTCAGGTTAACAGCATTTTCCTGTTAATTTTGTGAGGGTGCATAATAGCGTGGGGTTGTTTGGACTTTTTTTTTTGGTGGAGATCAGTTTTTTTTGTTAATGATGGGTTTTTTTTCTTGGTTGAGAGAAGGGGGTTTCTTTTTGGTTAGGAGAGGTTTTTTGTGTGTTAATTTTTGTTACTGTGTCCCCACTACCAATGTGGGGGAATTTTTACTGCATCCAAAATAGTGGCTAAATAATACCAATGCATAGTGCTGAGTGAAGAGGGCACTGTTGCAAGTGTTTGATCTGAGAACTGAGAGCTGAGGCAGCAGCATCCAGCTGCCAGGGAGTGTCACTTTTGCCTGACAGATTTGTCATTGTCACACTACACAAAGTGAAAGCCACCTGTCAGGCTCGGAAGGACCTGGGAAATAGGAACCTCCAAGTCTGTGAACCATGCCCAGCCTTGTGTATGGCACAGAGGAGCTACAGGGAAGGAATCAGCCAGTACCAGCAGAGCCACATCCAAGCAAAGCAGCTCTGGGGAGAGGACTCTCCCCTGGATCCCAGTGCCCTCGGGGCTTTTTTCCCACCCCTTCCTCATCCCAGTCTCCACAAAGTACAGGAGGTGCTGCCAGGTTTCCCTCCCAGCCAGTCAGCCGAGGGGTGCTCCTGGGTTCCTCAGCTAGGACAGGGTGACTCTCGGGCTCTGTCCCTCACCCAGCCCCCGGGGAAAGGGAAGGGGGACTGGGAGCAGGGCAGGGTCCCTGTGCAGACCCCAGAGGCTGTCCTTGGGCTGGGGGAAGCAGCACCTGTGAGTGCCATGGAGACCAAGCTTCTGGCTTACGTTGGGTTTCCCTCTCCTCTCCCACTCACAGAATCACAAAATTGCTTCAGTTTGAAGAGACACTTCAGACCATCAAGTCCAGCTGCTAACCTCACCAAGTCCTTGGCTAAACCGTGTCCCCAGACAGCTCCTTCTCTGTTACTTTAAGTAGGTCACTTCCTTTCTCTCTAGCACAGTTTCCTTATCCCTCTGGTACAAACACTGATTTCTGCCAGAACTAAGATGTGATCAGATAACGAGCGTTAAAGCTTACTGAGCTCAGGGAGACACTCGAGGAGAGCCATCTGAGAGAGAAATCCACTTTAATCACCTTAACAAGCCAGTAATACCGAGTGGATTTTGGACGTCAAGTTGCAATTCCCGTGCACCCAAAACCAAGTTCACTAAACCCGAGTCCACACAGCCCCTCCTACAAACACACTGAGAACCACCCTCCAAATGTTCCTCTTGCCCTCTCCAAGAAGGAAGCCGCTTCTGCTTTTGTACCAGAGTGTTTGGAGCAGTTTCAGATCTCTCAATCTAGAGCACCCTGAATCTGAATGAAAATTACACCAAGGCTGCTTAGATTTACATTTTGCCCAAATCTCACTTCTCTGTGGTGCGGAAGCAACAGGGTTTTGTCCTACAGCGAAAACATTGTCTGCTCCAGCAATCAACTTTTAAGAAGCACAAGAACCCAAGTATCAAAACAGGCATGAAAACAGCAGAAAGTTTCACTTTGCAGAAGCAGCTACCATAAAAGAGGCAAAACCCAATCCATCAGTGCACAAACAGGCTCAAGAAGCACATCTGCAACAAGAAACAGTCTACCTTCATCCCGAGGAACTCCAACCAGGCACAGATCCAGGTGTAACGCTGCTGGAGCTGGAGTCAAACAGGAACCACAACCCTGCATCCAGCTGCAACGAAGCCCCCCGGGCCCAGGAGCAGAGGGTGTGGAGCAGATCCCAGCTGAGGCTGCTCAGGGCCATTACCACCTGGCAGTGCCCTGGTGGGTGATAAATGAGTTCCTCCTTGACAGCTCTGGAGTTAAAGCCCTGCTGCTGGTAATGATTCCGGTGTCTGGTGTGGGATCACTGTGCCTGAGGGAAGAATCCAGTATTGTGGCTGAAATTAGTGCCTCTGGAGACCTGGAATGAGTCTTTCTGCCTTAGTCTTTCTGCTGAAATGTTCCAGCATCTCAAAGGAGCTGATATGTCAGTCACCAATTAGGTCTTTTCTAGATTTTCTACAACCTGAGGAAGCAGAAAAAATGTATATATGGATTTTCCATCCAACCAGGAGTCAGAAGACCACTCTATCCTTGCAATTTAATAACAATTTCTTCTCCAAAAGGATTGTTATGCCCTGGAGTGGGTTGCCTAGGGCAGTTATGGGGTCCCCATGCCTGGAGAGGTTTCAAAGGCATGGAGATGTGGTGCTGAGGGACATGGGTCAGTGGTGACCTGACAGTGATTTGCACTTAATTGCACTTAGAGATTGCACTTGACGATCTTAAAGGTTTCTTCTAACCAAAACGGTTCTATTATTCTAGATGGCCTTTGAATCACCCTGTTCATTGCTGTTCAGTTCCTCCAGGAACAAATCCACACGGGACTGCCTGTGCAGCCCGGCTGCACCGACTGTGAGGGGGCAGCTCAGGTGACTGCATGGGAGTGGTGCCCTCCAGAGCCGAAGCTGCCGTGGTGCCAGGTTTCTGTCTGTAGAGGTAACTGAAGAGATGGGGCAACACCAACAAGGCAAAAAAAAATGTCAGGGCTCTTCAGACAGAGAGAGAAATCTGTGTGTTCAGGGACACACCACCAGCAGAGCAGTGCTACCTCTTTTAGGCATCGTCCTTTCTGTTCTTTTTCTTTATTTTTTTTTTCCATTCAGTGGCCAGACACTGTTCCCAGAACCTGAACCATCAGCAGTAACCAGATGAAAACATTTTATGGGAGTGGCAGAAGAACTAACACCCCACTTGTTCTCAAGTCTTCCTTAGGGTTTAAACTAGGAAAGGATAGATTTAGAGTCAATATTGGAAAAAAGATTCTTTCCTAGGAGAGTAATAGATCATTGGAATGGACTGCCCAGAGAGGTAGTGGAGGCCCCAACCCTGGAGTCATTCAGGGTCAGGCTTGATGGGGCTCTCGGCAACCTGACCTAGGCAGAGATGTCCCTGCTTTTGTAGGGAGGTTGGACCAGATGAGCTCTAGAGGCCCCTTCCAGCCTAAAACATTCTATGATACCGTGATTTTTGAGGAAACAGTCGAGCCTGAAATACTTCTCACAGCTGCCCATCATCGTATTCAGCTCTGCTTTTTCAACAAGACTTGGACGCTCTGGTGAACTGAGCAGGCAAAACACAATTTGAACGTGGGGGTTTACACCATATT